>NW_016808896.1:31576-45041 GCF_001698545.2 Rhinopithecus bieti | reverse complement strand
TTTATTTATTTATTTATATTTGAGAAAGGCTCTCACTCTGTCTGCCAGGCTGGAGTGCAGTGGTGCAATCTTGGCTCACTGCAACCTCCATCTTCCGAGTTCAAATGATTCTCCCACCTCAGCCTCCTGAGTAGCTCGAAATTACAAACACACGCCACCATGTCTGGCTAATTTTTGTATTTTTTGGTAGAGACAGGGTTTCACCATGTTGGCCAGGCTGGTCTCTAACCTCTAACTTCAAGTGATCTGCCAGCCTCGACCTCCCAAGAAGTGCTGGGGTTACAGGCGTGAGCCACTGCAACTGGCCTAAATGAGCTATTTTTGAATGTGATTTTTTTTTCAATTAAGAGTTCTGAACTCATAAGGACTTAAATAGTTGAAAATTCTGAGGACCAAGAAATATTTTAAAAACCATAAATTCCCCCCACAAAAAAACATAATTAGGACTACTTAAGAATTCTGTTTTCTGGTGATAATACTATCTACATTGAGAAAGTTTAGGACTGGGAGGGGGATTGTAGAAGATGAGCTTGCAAAGAAATGTTAGGGCCAAAAATTATGCACTTAAATGGTATGCCAAGGAACCAAAATATGAAATGACTTTTACTTGTTTGCATGTGTGTATTTATATGACTCCGTGTGTGGCTCTTGATTTGCTTGTCTGTTAGTTTCTATACCTATATAATACTTCTTTATTTAGTAAACTGTGCTATTGAAAGTTCCCTTCTATTTTTAATTCTTTTATGTAGCTATCTCTTACTCAATATTTAAACCTTATCTGTGCTGTTCCTCTAAGCTCACACATTATTTCCTCTTGGAAGCCATTCTGACCCAAATACTCAGCCTTCATTTTGAGTTAGGTGGCCCTCTTCTATAATTCTGTAACCACCTACACTTAGCTCATAACCTTTACCTACACTGTTAACCGTAAATTGTAATGGCACATTTATTTGTTCATTTTCCGTAATAGGCTTGAAAATCTTTGAAGTCAGAGACCAAGTTCTGTTCATTGTTGCACCAACCAGACCAGGCAGGGGACCTAGTGTATATGGGTATTAAACAAATATTTGGTTAATGAGTTAATGATTTTTACTCCTATCTGACTCATGCATTTCAACAGGAGTTTTCAAAGTCTTGCAAAGGCATGGCTAATGAAAAAATTTTAGTCAGGCTATGTGTTGAGATATTCTTTGTGTTAAGATTGTAGCTACCTTCTTATCAATGAGTATTACTGCCTCCACATCTTACCTCACTAACTTTAATGTATGCCTTAGTGTTTTACGTAACCATGTATCACTGTGGTAATGTCCTTCAATCTGTCTCAGAAAGAAAGAAGCATGATCCAAGGATTCTATAAACCTGACATCAGGTACCATCAGAGAACTGAGCAAACCTTCCTTGAATAAGGTCTTTCTTTCATCTATATTTGTATGTTCCAGGTGCTATTTTAGGATACATTTGTTATTAATTTTGTCTTTAAATAGATTTTATCTGTGTGTAAAATGTCTTCCCAACTTAGACTGTCAGCAGCTTAACATAGAGAAACATGACGGAAGCATAAATTAAAATTTTTAGACTCTTCTCGTATCTTCTTATAGCTACATATATGACACACAACAAAACTCACTGTCTAATTATGTAACTCTGCTGGATAATTACTTCTCTCATTTCGGCAGAAACTTCTTTCCTGCACAGTGTCATCCTGACCTGAATGATTGTGAAACTGAAAACAATTTTGAAAATTGGAGAATTTAGATAAAAGGACTATTACAAGGCAAAACAAATAAAGCTGAGAAAACCCTAAAATTGAGATGATTAAGAGGAAAACTGAGAAAACTATTTTGCTTTAAAAATTGTGAAACTGTCAGTTCTATGCATGAGGAAACTTACGTAATGAGTGGCCAGAAGGAATAATTACGAATTCTAAGCCTCGGACAATTGGAACTAGCAACTAGTTTTAACAAGTACCTTTCAGAACTTATTTTTAACACACTTTTTTGACTAGGCCTTGTGGCTCATGCTGGTAATCCCAGCACCTTGGGAGGCCAAGGCAGGAGGATTGCTTGAGATCAGGAGTTTGAGACCAGCCTGGGCAACATAATGAGAACCCTGTCTCTAAAAACCAAAAACCAAAACAAAGAAACCCACAGCTTTTTTTATTGTTAACATGACTACATAAGAAACAGAACTGACAACCTCAACAGACATCTGAGCTGGCACTGAGAACTGTCTGGAGAGCTGGATAAGACAGAACTCCTACAGAGAGACCAGAATGTTTGGTACCGGAAAGGCTGTAGTTGAGCACTGTCATGGGCTCCCGTCCCCTAGGAAGATTTAGCCTTTGTTAGCTGCTGGAACTGGACAGAACACGGCTGTCTTGCCCATGGGATGAGGCCTCTCTGATCTGAACACTTCCTCATTTGCCAGCCTTTCCCAGGGTTTCTCCCTGGACATACCTGCTTGCAACATGGCCTCAGATCCCCAGCCAAAACATCTACCAGTGCCCACTATTATAGCTCTTTCACAGGCAGACTCTGCCTTCCCACTTTTGCAGACAGATTCCCCACTATTGCATGCATGGGGGCCCACCACTGCCCCACCATAGCACTTTTGATGGCCACCCAAATCAGAGGATTATTGCCAATAAACTGAGAACACTTCAATCGCTCCAGTGCAGCAGGTGCTTTAACTCAAGAGGCCAGGGAACAATGCTGCAGACCTGGTCCTAGTCCCCAGGGTGAGAGTATGCAGCACAAGAGTGCTGAGCTGAACCTTCGCCTGCTGAAAGCATACGGAAACAAAGTCAATCCTCTAAACCCAAATTATATCACAGTTAAACCCTCAAGGTCATCAAACGATATAAAAGAGAAAAGCACCATCCTAAAGAGAGCAACTCCAAATATTAAAGAAACATGAGCCCACTCGGATGAGATACAATCACCACAAGAACTCTAGCAACTCTAAAAGCCAAACTCTCTTCTTACTTCCAAATGACAACACTAGCTCTCCAGCAATGATTCCTAGTCAAACTGAAATGGCTGAAATTACAAATGCAGAATTCAGAAACTGGATGACAAGGAAGCTCATACAGATATAGGAGAAGGTCGAAACCCAATCCAAGGAAAAAAGTAAAATGGTCGAAGAGTTGAAGCATGACATAGTCATTTTGAGAAAGAACAAAACTGAACTTCTGGAAATGAAAAATTCACTACAGGCATTTCAGAATTGAATTGGAAGCATTAATAACAAAATAGACCAAGCTGAGGGAAAAATTTCAGAGCTTGAAGACTGCTTCTTCAAATCAATGCAGACAGATAAAAATAAAAAGAATAATTAAAAAAAATGAAAGAATCTCTAAGAAGTATGGGATTATGTAAAGTGTACAAACTTAGAACTCATTGGCATTTCTGAAATAGATGGAGAGACAGCAAGCAACTTGGAAAACATATTTGAAGATATTGTCCATGAAGATTTCCTGAACCTTGCTAGAGAAGTATACATGCAAATGCAGGAAATTCAGAGCACTTCTGTGGCATACTATAAAGCATAGCTATCCCCAAGGCACATAGTCATCAGATTCTCCAAAGTCAATGCAAAAGAAAACAACAGCAACCAAATTAAAGCCAGCTAGAGAAGAGGAGTAGGTCAAGTACAAAGGGAACATCATCAGGCAGTGGACCTTTTAGCAGAAACCTTACAACCCTGAAGAGATTGAGGACCTATACTAAACATTCTTAAAGAAATTTCAAGCAAGAATTTCATGTCCAGCCAGAGTAAGTTTCATAAATAAAGGAGAAATATGATCCCTTTCAGACAAGCAAATGCTAAGGGAATTTGTTACCACTAGAACTGTCTTTCAAGAGGTCCTTAAGGGAGTGCTAAATGTGGAAATGAAAGACTGTTACCTGCCACCACAAAAACACACTTATGTACATACCCCACTGGCACTTTAAAGCAACTATGCAATCAAGTCTACAAAACAACCAGCTAACAATATAATGGCAGGATAAAATTCTCACATAAATAAATTTGAATGTAAATGGGCTAAATAGCCACTTAAAAGACACAGAATGACAAGTTGGATAAAGAAGAAAGACCCAACCGTATGCTGTCTTCAAGAGACCAATCTCACCTGCAATGACACCCATAGGCTTAAGGTAAAGAGATGGAGAAAGATCTATGAAGCAAAGAAAAAAACAAAAAGAGCAAGGGTTGCTACTCTTATTTCAGACAAAACAGGCATTAAACCAACAATAATTATGAACAAAGAAGGGCATTACATAATGATAAAGAGTTAAACAAGAAGACTTAACTATACTAACTATATATGCACCTAACAAAAGGGCACCTAGATTTATGAAATAAATTCTTAGAGATCTACAAAGAGACTTAGATAACCACACAGTATTACTGGGAGACTTCACTAAACTATTCAACATAATACTAAATTATTGGGGTAGGGAGGTGATAGGGGGATTTATATGAGTGAAGATAATAAATTGGTAACTTGCCCCATTATTCTAAGGTATGTCAAATCCTATCTTATCTGGATAGTCCAGATAGGCTATGACCATACATCCAAATATTAATATTAATATGTAGCTTTTTTTGTAGGTGGATGTGAATGCTATTCCAATTTAATTAACTATGAATTAAAGAAAAAAAGGAAAGTCATTATGCGAATGTCTGCCCATCGAAAGCAATCAGGCCTAAATACATTAATCTCTCATTTTTCTATTAGTGTTTTCAAAGACATGGATCAGAATGTCCTGGAAGACATGCTAAAATATAGATTATTGTTCTTCACTCACAACATTCTGAGTCAGTTGGTCTCAGATGGGGCCTGCTAATTTTCATTTTTAAAATTTCCAAGGTGCTGCTGCTGCTGCTGATATAGAGATATACCAGATAATCTTCTGAGTGTTGGGGATGCATGATAAACAAAAGTAAGGTATAAGTCCTCATGGAGTTTATAGTATATTGAGGGAAATAGATAGAAATATAATATCAGGTATGAAAAGTGTCATGAAGAAAAAAAGTAGGATAATAAAATAGAAAATCATGGGGTGCTTTTATAGACAGGGTAATCAGGGAAGATCTCTGTGTTGCGTGATATCTATATAGATATATTAATGAATATAAGCCAATGGGAAAGGAATATAATTTCTTAAGCTACTTGAGAATAGATCGGTTTTTTTATAATTTTAATATAATAGTTTATAAATATGATTGTCATTTAAAAAAAGGGGTTTGTGACATCCTTTAAAGTATTCTGAGATCATTAGCAGCTGGATAAAATACTTTCACATTTTATGTGTTCAAAACGAAGGAAGGCACATTTCCTCTCTCTCTTTAAGAGGAAGTTAGCTGGGCGGAAGTGCTCGTGCCGTAAACCCTAGCACTTTGGAAGCCGAGTCAGGCAGATTACGTGAGCCCAGAGTCTGAGACCAGTCGGGCAACATAGTAAAATCTTCGTCTCTATAAAAAAACAATACAAAATTTTAGCTGGGCTGTGGCATGTGCCCTGTGTCCCAAGCCTCCTCAGGAGGCTGATGGTAGAGATCACTTGAGCCCAGGAGGTCGAGGGCTGCAGTGAGCTGTGATTGTTCCACTGCCCTACAGCCTGGGCAACTGAGTGAGACCCTATCTCAAAAAAAAAAAAAAAAAAAATAGATGGAAGTTAAATAAATTAGTTTTTTTCTGCTCCTCTATGAGGTGGTAATAATGGTTTTCATTGTGTACAAAGGAATAGGCTCTAATGACATGATGACATGATTTTCACTGTAAAAGAAAACTAGGATATTTTGGGCAGATCTTTAATATGTTGAAAAGACAAAAACAGGTGCCTTCCTAAAATGGTTCCTCAGCATCCCCAACAAAGATAGACTCCTGGAGCTCTGCTAAGGGAAGAATGGGTACTGGTCCAGTATGCTATGTTGAAATGTCATCTTTCTCTAGCCTCATTGTGGATCTCTATGCCTCAGTTTTTCTGTTTTGTGCCTTAGTTTTATCCCTTCTTTGAGTCACCTCTCAATTATAGTTTCTCCATTGCATGGTGTACAGTCCACTGCTTCAGTGCTTTTTTTATTACAAGTAAACATAGATAAACAAGTGCAATTTATTAAGTATGCCACCGAGAAACATTTCTGTATTTTCCAAGAGGCCATAATGTAAAGTGGTCTGAGTATCAACCCTTGAGTCATAATTGGTGGCATCACAGTTATGCATCTCTTATCATTTCAAAATTATTTATTCTACCTAAGCCTCAATTTCTCAATCTGTGAAAGTAGCAAACAGCTACAAGATGTTCTCTAAAATCATACGTTCTTTGTGAATAATTCAGTATTATGTTGGAGGAGGAATGGAGTTGGGGGGTTACTCTCAACTGCTGATAACATTTATTCTTTAAACAAATATTTAGTGAATATCTACTGTGTACTGTTTTAGGCCCTGTTCTAGGAGCCTGTGATATATCAATGAGCAAAACAAAACAAAATTCCTACTTTCATAAAGTATACTTTCTAGCAAATCTTGATGAAAACTTACGTCTTTCTCTCCCTGTCTATTTCTTTCTCTCTCTTTCAGACTTGAACTAGACTTTGACTCATAACCTATAGCATTGAAGGTATCATGAAATCAAAAAAATTATATTTTAACATTATGTTTCACAGAGTTTGTATCTTTTTAAAAATTACTCCAAAGCCCCCCAAAATCTAAAATGGAGAATAGGCTCTGCTACCTTTACATTGTCTCCTAATACTAGACTTATAGGCGTCTTCAAGAGCCTGTGCCCTAAAGACACACAATTACACTTAACATCCAACTTGTTATTGTTGATGGCTGCAGTAATAATAACTAGCATAGTGCTTCCTATGTGGCAGATACTATTCTGAGTTTTTTACACATAAAAACTCATTTAATTCTTACAATAACCCAATGAGGCAAGTACTGCTCTTTTAGTCTTAATATTCTACAAATCAGGAAACTGAGGAACAGAGAGGTTACATAACTTGCCTAAGTGTTTACAGATGGTTTAGAATCAGGGTTCAGATTGATACCATTCATCTTCAGAAACTGTGCTGTTAACCAATGCACTAGTGATTCTTTGTTATATCAACCTGAGAACTCAATATGAGAGAAATCTTCCTAAAGCACTTGTAACAAACAGTGGCAATTTATGCTTGCAATATTGATTAGACTGACTAATTACCCCTGTGAACTGCTAACCAAATAACTAACACTGTCTCCTTTAAACCATTGACTCTGTTATTAAAGACACTAACAGCCTTGGAAGACTTCGTCACACGTTCATTCAGTTTATCATTGTTTTGTTTCCATCTTTTTCTTTATTTCATATTTCTTTTCTCATACACACACACACACACGTGTGTATATTTATTTTGGTACGTGTGGTCTCTTCCTTTTTAGATCTCATTGTCTCCCCAATATTCATCATCAAACTCATACAAATAACCTTTTGGAAATGCTGAAATAAGGCTGTTTCTATAGCAGCAGTTTTCAAATATCTTGAATTTTCCTTTAATTGGTACAGGCTTTTAAGGTCACTCAGAAAACTAAATTAGCTACTCCGGAATATGCTGTTATTTCAAGAGCTACATTGTCCTCTCTTTCTGATGAAACTCTATTAACAAATTTCAGTTACAGGAGGACAGAGTCAATTAACTTTTAGGAAATCCATTCTTTAAGAAAGGACTATAACCCAGGTTTACACAATCTCAGAATTTAATGAGCTTTGATTTTTTTACAGAAAAGGTTATAAGTTCTTGATTGATGTTCAAGTAACAACATTTTATATTTTTGCCTTGTATACCACATTGCCAAGTGCATAAAAGCACTCAATAAACACTTTTAAAAATTAGTATAAGGACTTCAAGTCCAAAGCAAGACAGAGTAAGTCAACTATAGCCTATCTCTTCCACTGATTACGACTAAACCTCTGGACAAAGTATAAAAATAAACTATCAGAAGGTATGTTAACAGGGGAAAAAATGACTATTTTCTCCAGTTAAACATTTTAAAATATTGTAGAAGATAGAATGGCCCCCCAAAATGTTTATGAACTAATCCCGGGAACCTGTGAATATTCTTTATTATATTACAAAAGAGACAGTGGAGATGTAATTAAGGTTATTGCTGGAGTCAGATAGACTCAGAAGAATAAGGAGTTAGAGAGATTCAAAGAATGAGAGGAACCTGACATGCCATTGCTAGAGGAGGCCACATGGAAAGCATGAGTAGGAATGTGAGCAACCTCTAGAAGCAAAGACCGGCCCCAGCTAATGATATTCAGCAAGGAAAGAGGAACTTCAGAGCTCCAGATGAAAGAAAATATATATGGCCAATAACCTGAATAAGCTTGGAAGTAGATTTTTTCCACAGATCTTCCAGTAATAAACGAATGCAGTTCTGCTGACACCACAATTTAGGCTTTGTGAGGCCCCGAGGAAAAGACCCTACTGAATCATGTTGTTATTGGCTTCTGACTCATAGAACTGAGATAATAAATGGCTGTAGTTTTATGCTGTTAAATAACTAGCAACTTGTTATGGCAGCAATAGAAAAACAATGCATATTTTGGTACCAAAAATGGGGCGTTTATATAACAAATATCAAAAAATGTGGAAGTGAGTTTGGAATGGGTTAGTGAATAAAGGTTGGAAGACTTTGAGGAGTATGACATAAAAAGACTAAATTGACTTTAACACTCTGTCAGTAGAAATACTGATGCTGCTTGTGAGGGTTCAGAAGGAAGAGAAGATAACTTAAGAGAAATTGTAAATCACTCTAGTGAAAGCCTAAATCACTTGAACAGACTATTAATAGAGATCTAGACTCGGATGATACTACTGGTTAAGGCTCAGAGAGAAGTGAGGAGCATATATCTGTAAACTGAAGGAAAGGAGACCCATGTTATGCACTGTCAGACAGTTTGGTGAAATTACATCCTGCAGTTATGTGAAAAGCAGAACTTGTCAATGAAAGTCCTGGACATTTACCTCACATTTCCAAGCAAAATTTTAAAGTGCATTCTGGTTTCTTCTCACTGCTTATAGTAAAAATAAAGAGAAGAAAGAGAACTTAAGGAAAGGACTGTGAAATTAAAAAAAAAAAAAAAAAAAGTAGGAATTAATGATTAGGAAATTTTCCAATCGATTCAGATGCCAAAAAGTCAGAGTATTCAGTCACACAAAATGCTGTTTGAAAAGATTAAAGGTGTGGCTCACAGATCCCCTTAAACAAATCAGGGAACCTCTAGGTATCTTAAGGGTCTGGGTATCCCTTAGACATCTCAGCAGAAGCCAAGCATAGAGAATCATCCAAAAAGATGAGTAGACCTAACTTCTGTCTAATGAATACTTGTGACATCAAGATGAGATCCACAAACTTCCTGAGAATTGTATATAATCAGAACACTGTCAGCTTAGATTGAAAAGGACAGAGAGAGTAAGTAATTAAAGAAGGCTGGAGAACCTGCAAAATGTTGCTGACAGTAAGCAGGCTGATAAAGCTATTTTGCTTCAAACAATGCTTCCTCCCATGAAAAAGGAAGAATGACTTAGATGAACAGAGCCAAGGCATACAGACAGAGCTTTAGAGCACGAGGGCAAGGCTGAGAACCAAGAAAATTATTTCCAGGCATTTGAACTATAAGGGTAGTTTGAATGACTAATTCAAAACTGTTTAGATATTGATTATTTTTTTACTATCCATCTCCCTTTGTTGGAATAAAAATGTAACACTTGTAACTGATATCCTATATCTGTGTCACAGAAGTTTTGGGAGCATTCACTTGTTTTCTTTAACTTCACAGGCCCACAGATGGAGGAGGATTATGCCCTAAAACGTTGTATCTATATGAATTATAAGCTGCAGTCCCATCCAACACTGATTTAGATAAAGACTTGGGATTTTTGAGCTGAGTGATTTATATGTGCTATTTTGGACTTTGTTTTGACATTGTAATGGAATGAGATCTTTGAGGAACTTAGAATGAAGTGAATATTTTATTTTTCATTTGGAATGGACACGAATGTTTTGTGACCAGAGGGTGGATTGTGGTAGATAGAATACCCCTCAAGATGTTCAAAATCCAAATCTTAGGAACCTGTTAATATGTCACATAGCATGGCAAAAAAGAATTGGCAGATGTAATTAAGGTGACCAACATTAAAATTATAAAGAGATTATTCTTGCTTCTCCATATGGACCCAATGTAATTCCATGAACCCTTAAAAGCAGAGAACTTGTTCCAGCTGAGGTCAGAAAGATGTAGTATCAGGGACTGTGAGAAAGATTCAAAGCATAACCAGGACTCTATCCACTGTAGTGGGAGGGGAACACATGGAAACATGAGAAGTAATGCATGTTCACTTGCACTTTAGGAGCCAAGACCTGCCTTAGCTAACAAACAACGAGGAAACAAGGACCTCGGGCCTACAGCTACAATTGGATGTCCATATGCAAATAAATAAATAAATGAACAAACTATAATCTATATAGTATGGCAGCAAAATACAATAAGTATCACAAGAAATGTAAGTGGCCTAGCTTCATCCATCAAATCCCATAACACCTCAGACTGAATTAGAAATAAAATTCAATTATATGTTGCTTATAAGACACGTTTTAGTAAAAAAAAAAATTAAAAGAAAGGCTGAAATCTATAAATCAAAAGTCCTTAGAAACTACTAGAAACAAAGAGAAAATGAGGGAAACAATAGTGGCATGATACGTTTAACTAATGTCAATCTACCACAGATAACACTAAACAAAAATTAAAAAGCAAAGGAATAAAAATTTAATTATTAACGTAGAATTGGATGTGCTTTAAATTCTATAACTCACTGATTGAAATTATAACTTATTTTCAAATGACATTTTATAAAATAATAGACAATATATCAAGCTGCCAAAAAATGTAAGAATATCCAATTAAATTAGTAATATAAGAAAGAGTAAATGTTTAGAAGCAAAAATGGTGCACCCTAAGTAATAACTCAAAGACAAATTGAAAATATCTGATTACCTAAAAATAATATTTAGAAAATAATAACAGGTATTTGGATTTACTACACACAAAGCATTGTTTAAAGATCTTTACATAAACACTTTTATTCGTCTCAGTGAGCCTATGAGATGTATGTGTGTATAACTATTATAATAATTATTATTTTACAGTGGAGATATACAGTCAAGGAAGCATTCAGAGGTAAATTAATTAACTTTAAAGCCTTTTTTAAATAGCCAAGATAAGGCAACTAATAACTATCCAGATAGAACTCATCAAGTTGAGACCTACAAAAAAAATTATAGGGTCATAATAGGCTCAGTTGGAGCATCTTGAGTTAAAAGCCCCAGAGAACATGAAAATGGAGTTATCCAGCAAGGGTTTGAATATATAGTCTGAAGCTCAGGAGAGATAGATCATGGCTTGAGTTGTAAAGCTGGGGAACATCAGCCACAAGTTAATAGCTGAAACAATTTACCTTGCTTTATGTTATCAATTTGTTTTTACAAATTTCCTTTACAGTGACAGTCTGAGCTCATTCAGGGTAAAAATGGCATCATATTCATAAATACACATGATTTCTCAGGTAGAAAATAAAGAATGAGAAGGGATAAAGGCAAGACTCTTTGAAGATACATTTGATGGTGAATAGAAATGGAAATTGAATGGCTTCATGCCTGAAGGTGTAGTTGACAAGATATCTAGAAGAGAATGAGAAGGTAATGAAGACTGGAGGGGCCTGCCACCTGGGAGAATTGGGAGGGATCACAGGTTAAATATATAGAAAGTAGAAGAGTGGGAAAGTAGAGAGTGGAAGTGGAAAGATATGAGAAGGATACAAGAAAGAGTCTTTTCTGAATTCAAGAATTCAATGCTTGCATTTTTCCAGATGTTTACTATGTCTAGGGTGGGCTCATGAGAGGGAATTACGGGAGTGTTGGGAGTAATTTTTGGTGGAGTATAAGATAGGTATCAGAACTGAAAAACCACATTGTTAGATGAGTCATCACCATGATCTTGAATTTGCTAAGAACAAATTTTCTGAGGATTACAGGAGAATAAATGAATGGGAAAACTGAGTCAAGTTCCAAATCCCTTTCTGGAGATGGGGAGTACCCATGATTTAGTTTAAAACCTGAATCCAGGAAGAGGGTTGGGAAAATGTGGCATCTTCAAGTGAGACATTAGAGAGCAGAAATGGTAGAAAAATAGTCTGGAACTTATAAGGATTTCAGCTTATCTTATCCATAAGTCTTGTGTCCCCATGTCTTTGCTTGGAACGCATATACCCCACACATCTCTCTCTTCACTAAGTCAGCTTATATCTATGATTTAAGAGTCAACTAAGGTATTACCACCTCCAGAAAGACACTGTTGATTTCCTCAGTTTGGGTTATGTGTCCCTCCCCTGTGCCTATCACTATAAATCCACTAATAATAATTTATTATAATGATATATTTGCATGTCTATTAGGATTATATCATAATAACCACTCTAATCCTAATTCCTAGCAGTGTCAGACACATAGTAGGCCCCCTATATATATATGTGTGTTGAATGAGTGTTCTCTCTAGTTAAGTTCAATTTTATTAAGATTTTACTTCCCTTACTCTGTGAAAACCCCACTATGTAACATACAGTACCATTAATTTTCATTTTGTTTCACAAACCACTTCTTATATAGAAGTCACTCTTCAAGTTTTGTCCTAAAACTTTGTTAAAAATGAAGAATCACAGACCTATACTTAGAAAGTTTGATTCAGAAAGTCTAGCATGCAACTCAGAGCTGGGAAATCTATTTTTTAACAAGCACTCTATGTGATTGTGATACATGTAGTCCGAGCATCATGTTTTGAAGAACATTTCCTTAAGTTAAATGCTTGAAATAAAGTTAGGTTAATGATTTATAAATAATGTAATGAAAGATATATTTGGTATGATTGTTTTAGCATTTTTCATCTCCGCCATGGATTTTTGTCACAATTAACCTTGATTAAGTCATGTCAAAGTTAGTTTTATAAGAATTATTTGTGAGCATCTCTAAATATAATTGGAGATGTTGATAGCAGTGTCTTGCACAAAAGGAAAATATAGCTATATCCATAATTCAGAACAGAAGTCCAATATGACAGGCCTTTGATTTCTTCCACAGCTTTAGCCAAGAATCAAGAGTGGAAGCAGTTAATTTTATAATCAGCAAAATATCGGAATTTTTTTCTCAATAGCTCATAAACACATAACAATTTATTAAATAAAATAAAGAAAGGAGTTTTCATGATTGCAGTTCCATTTCGTTATTATGTGATTTGTTAAATATATAAGAAGGTAGAGAGAATGATACCACATACCTACTCTTGTACCTACCACCTAGATTAAGAAATAAAACATTACAGGCCGGGCGCGGTGGCTCAAGCCTGTAATCCCAGCACTTTGGG
>NW_016808896.1:25180-31524 GCF_001698545.2 Rhinopithecus bieti | reverse complement strand
AAAAAAAAAAAAAAAAAAAAAAAAAAAAAAAAGAAATAAAACATTACAAATAGTTATACGCTGGTATACCACTGCCCAGTCAACTTTCCCTCCTCACACCCAAAAGTAACCAACATCCTGAATTTGGTAGTTATCATTCCCATGGATAACTTTCTACTTTTATCAGATATGCATTTATCAATGAGCAAAATATGAAATTGTTTATATTATTTTTTGTATACCTGTACTACAATTTATTTTTCCTTTCTCATGTTAATGTTGCCGTTCTTATTTCAATGCAGAATTTTTATGCTTTTCAGTTTTAACCTCTTAGCTCCAAGATATCAAAATGTTAATATTCCTAATTTGTGTGGTTTCCTTTCGACAAACTTTAGTGGCTCAAGTTCATCCCACTCTCTACCACTACCATCAAATTTTCTTAGTTCTTTCTAAATACTAATTTATATAAAGTCATTTTTACAATTAAAATGAGCATTCAAAAGAGACATGCAAATAATTCTCTATACTTAAAAGTTGAGATTATTCTAAATCTTTGTTTATGAATACTTTTAAATATACATGGGATAGAGAGAGCAGCTGTTTTGGCATATAGACATGGTGACTTCAAACTAGAAGGAGGTACACCAGTGTAATCTTACCATGTGCTCAGAAGGGTAGCCATTAATATCTATTGAATAGTACTAATGATTACCACACCAAGGAAAATATATTAGGCAGCTAGTAGGTTGAATACTTTATACAGTTAGTCAAGTTGTGAACTGATAATGTGTCAAGTCAGATTCAGGACATAGGCAACAAGACGAATAAGATTTGAGAACAGACTGAAAAGAAGACCTATTAGGGCTCAAGTTTCCACAGGAATAGACTGATCACCAATGGATGGGTTCCTATTCTCAATATCTATGTGACCCACCAGCTCTACTCTACCCTTTGATTTCTGCCCTGGGATACTAACAGTTATGGGTTACAATGGGTTACAACAATACGCTCCCATGCTCTCTAGCTTCCCCTTGGATTTAGCGAAATGAGAATCCTCAAAAGAGACAGGAGAGAGAGGGAGCACTGTGAGCCCAGCGTATTTATTCTCTTGGCATTCTCCCAGTGAGGTCAGCTCAGGTTTCTTGTGTCCATTCAACTCTCTTGCCTGTAAAGGCAGCCTCTCTGCATAAAACACTTTCAGTAGTAGCACCAGGACTGGTTGCCTCACAAATTGGAATTATTCCTCTTTGTAAGTTACCATCTTTCATTGTCTTCGGGCCCATAAGAGAGTGTGGAGGGCATGTATGGGAGTGAATCATAAGAATGTTTCAGCAAAGCAGGTGAAATTTAAGACTCAATGAACTAAATGCATTGACATGAGTATATTCACCTAGGATACAGTAGTTGATAAGGCAGCTCAAGAACCTTGGGTTACCTAATAACAATCTGCTAGATTGGATAAATTCTGGATTCAATAATGGACTACAGTTAATGAGGTTAAAATGCTACTATTTTCCTGGCATACACTGGAGCAATTATTTTCAAAAATTATTCCCTAGACCATCATCGTCAGCCTAACCTGGGAACTTGTTATTCTAAATTATTAGTCCCGGAGTAGCTGGAACTGTTTAATCAGAAATACTGGAGGCAGCACCCGGTAATATGTGGTTTAACAAACCCTACAGGTGATTCAGATTCACACTGATGTTTGAGAACCACTGCACTAGAGGAAAAAGTCCAAAAACCCAGGGAAATGGAAACATTGGTGCATCAATTATGTAAAATCTTAATTCTGTCGTGGCGGAACTCTGTAAACCAGCGAAGAATATGAAATGTGATGGATTTGGGTTTCCTAAAGTCAATGGAAATGATGGGATCCTGGTGTGATAGAGATGAAGTAGCAGCATTTAACTATCAAGTTCTGTGAAATTTCTCAAAAAGCCAGGGATTGTAATGATAATTAGAGTGTTTCGACCTAAAACAAACTGTGGCAATGGCCACCTGATCACAGGGTCCTTAGAAATTCAGTAGACTGGTATCCTACTAAGTTGCTAGTTGATAATAAAGCTGGAAAATTCTAAAACAATTAGAATCCTAATTTTAGCTACCACAGTGTGAATCCATGGCCTCTTCTCCAATTCCTCAGGGTCAATCAGGTCAAAGACCTTCAACTAAGGGCAAACTGTGAACTTTTGAGGAGGGATCCTGCAATATGGTCACAGACTTATACCATAAACCTTTCCTCAGTTCTTCTCCAGTGAAACCTGCAGCCATTAGTCTGAGTAACTGCACTGGGGATGAAAATAGCCTTAGCTTCTGGGGATTAATAGTTACTCACCTGGAATTTGGGTTGATGCCTAGATACTTGAAAATGCCACTGTATTCCACTGGTAGAAGTATGGGCTTAGTAAAATCAGATGATAGATGGAGTCTTGGCTTTATTTTACAATATATTCATTTGAAATGTAGGATCATTCCATGGTTATTTCACTGGCTGCAGAGTATATAGTGTGAATAGGCATATAAAGTAACTTGCAAGATCTCCACAATGGTTCCTTTTCTCATGGGGTAAGGAGTATTATGGTAGAAAATGTGAAGGGGAGCTCAAGTTAACAAACCAAAACCCTGAAGGAATTTGCAGATTAGTACTGCCATCAGACTTTAGAGACGAAGAGGAAATGATTCATGTAACATTTCCATTTATTATGCTTGTTTGGCTGGTGCAAAAGCCAGATGGATCATGGAAAATGACAGTAAATTATTGCAAATAATCAGGATGTGATGCCAATTACAGGCATGATTTCAGATGTGGAATCTTTACTAAAGCAAATCAACACAGCTCCTGGATTCAAGTACGCAACTACTGACCTGTAGAATGTTTTCCCTTAACCTTCCAATCAGTAAGGACTATCAAAAACAGTGTATATTTCCATGGAATGGAAAATAATATATTATTTACCGTATCACCTTAGGACTGAAAGCTCTGGTGCTCTGGGTCAAAATATAGTCCAAAGAGACTTTTATCATCTTGATATCCCACAGACTATCACTTTGGCCCATTAGATTGATGTTAATCGGATTCAATTATGTTAATTGGACCTGCTGATCAGAAGTAGCAAGCACCATAGATCAGTTCTTATCAAATTTCATTAGCAAAGGATATCTTTTAAAATTTTCAATGAAATATTTTAATTATTTTTAATTTCATCAAAGATTGACACTTTTTTCTACTTTTATCTTGGATTCAAGGGTTTCATAACATGTGCAGGTTTGTTACATGGGTAAATCAAATAACACTAAGGGTTGGTGTACAAATGATCCCATCACCAAGGTAGTGGGCATAGTACCTGATAAGTAGCCTTCCAACCTACAGCCCCTTCCACCCTCACCCTTCAAGCAGTCCCCAGAGCCTATTCTTCTCATCTCTGTGTCCATGTGTATTCAGTGTTTAGCTCCCACTTGTAAGTAAGAACATGCGGTATTTGGTTTGTAAAATATAATAAACATAAAGTACTAGAAAAATATTTATGTACTTGGATATTACAAGTATGTCATTATTTCTGTATGATTGTTTAAAAATATGTTTTCTTATTTATCTTGTCGTAGACTAATGACAAACAGTTCATGAATCGACATGAATCCATTACTTTCAATAACACTGCCATAGATGCCTTAGTAAGACATGTGAATGCCAGAGAGTGGAAGATAAATTACACAGAAGTTCAAGACCTGCCACATTAGGGAAGAGTCCAGTGGTCTAGGGTATATTGGGAAAATTTCCTTCAAAATGAGAGACAAGTTGTTTTACCTTTTACCACCCACCCACCCACCATACACACACACACACACACACACACACACACACACACACACAGTAGACATAATGCTTGGCGGACCTCTTTGAACTTGGAAGGCAACATATAATACACTTGGCATGCTGCTCTCACCGTCTATTTAGTGATCTGTAGAGCTTCTAATTTTAAGTGAGTGCTAGAAAAGAATGGGCTCTCCCTCAGTTCCAGGCAGCAGTGCAACATGCTTGACTATTAAGGCTTTATGAGCCAAAGGTCCTGAAGGTATGCAAAGTTTTGTGGCAGAAAGAGATGTTGCATGCAGTCTCTGGCAACTCCAACTGGACAAAAATAGCATAGAATTGCTGGGTTTAAGAGAAAAGTCTTACCCTATTTCCATTAGAAAAGCAGCTCCTGCTTTATGAATGGACCCTAGAAAAGACTGTATTGCTCATCATTAATTGGTGATATCTGATTCAGATAACCATGAATTTGGATGTGCACAGAAACTTTTCATTATAAAATAGAAGTGGTATATACCTGGCCTAAATATATTTGAAAGGCAACATAAAAATTATGAGCAGATGATCCAGCAATCACACTTCTTGGTATTTAACTAAATTAGTTGAAAACTGATAGCCACACAAAACTTTGCATACAGATATTTATAGTAGCTTTATTAATAATTACCAAAACTTGGAAGCAACCAAAATGCCCTTCATTAGGTTAATAGACAAATAAACGGTGGTACCTCCAGACAAGGGGATATTATTCTGTGCTCTAAAGAAATGAGCTATCAAGTTGTGAAAAGACATGAAGGAACCTTAAATCCATATTACTAGGTGAAAGAAACCAACCTAAAAAGGCTGCATTATCATATGATTACAACAATATGATATCTGGAAAAGGCAAGATTGTGAAGACAATAAAAAATTCAGTGGTTGTCAGTGGTTATAGAGGGGCAAGGGATGATTAGATGGAACACAGAGAATTTTTAGGGCAACGAAACTATTCTGTATGATATTATAATGGTGGATACATGCCATTATACATTTGTCAAAATCAGTAGAATGTACAACACCAAGAGTGAACCCTAATGTAAACTATGGATTTTGGGTGATGATGGTTTGTCAATGAAGAATCATCAATTGTAACAACTCTTGTATGGAATATTGATAGTGAAGGAGGTTGTATATGTGTAGGAAAAAAGGTATATGAGAACTCTCTATACTTTCTGGTTAATTTTCTGTGAACCTAAAATTACTCTAAAATAGTATATTAAAATTATGGACAATTATCTCAGGCCTTCATGTTACTTGATTATATTGTTTTGCCACTTGCCCTCAACCACACCTATTATCCCATGAGGAGTTCCTCATGAGTAGTTAAAGAGGAGGAGAAAATGTGGGCTTGATTTACCTATGGATATGCATGCTATGCCAATATGACCAAGAAGAAACGGTTGTGAAAAACAGTGGTGAAAGGAAACCTTTCCAGTTAGCAGAATATTTGGCAGTATATGTGGTTTTACACATCAGTGTAAGGAAAGATAGCTTGACATATAGATTTAGATCAATTAATGAGCAAAGGCTAACAGGTTGGTTAGGGATTTGGAAAGATCATAATTGGGAAATCAGTAAAAAGAAGTCATGGGAATGGTGGAAGGTACTTGGATGAACCTCTTAGAATGGTTCCTCTTAGAACAGTGTAAACACATTCATAGCCCATGCAAATGCCAGCCAGGGGGTATCCATATCCAAGGAGGCTCTCAATAATCAGCTGGGCAAGATGACCTGTTCTTTCAATGAGTCAACCTTTCCCCAGTTACCTTGATGCTTATTCAATGGGTTAACATACAAAGTGTGCATGGACTCAGCAATATGGTCTTTCCATTGCCAGACCTAAATTGGCCACCAACTCTTCTGACTGCCCAACCTGCTAATAGCAAAGGCCAATGTTGAACTCCTATTATGGTATAATTTGCCGTGCATTAGCATGTGGCAGATTTATTATATTGGACCCCTTCCCTTATTTTATTTTATTTTATTTTATTTTTTTGAGACGGAGTGTCGCTCTGTCGCCCAGGCTGGAGTGCAGTGGCCGGATCTCAGCTCACTGCAAGCTCCGCCTCCCGGGTTTACACCATTCTCCTGCCTCAGCCTCCCGAGTAGCTGGGACTACAGGCGCCCGCCACCTCGCCCGGCTAATTTTTTGTATTTTTTAGTAGAGACGGGGTTTCACCGGGTTAGCCAGGATGGTCTCGATCTCCTGACCTCGTGATCCGCCCGTCTCGGCCTCCCAAAGTGCTGGGATTACAGGCTTGAGCCACCACGCCCGGCCGACCCCTTCCCTTATTAAGGAGAAAACTTTGTCCTTGATGCGATAGGTCAGCACAATTGTTCTTGGACTTACAGAATGTCTTTATCCATTGCTGTGGCATCCCACACAATATTGTCTCTAACCATAGGACACATTTATAGTAATGAGTTCACACCCACAGAATAAACTGGCCTTATATGGCCTACTAAAGATTAATTTGTTATTCCAAATTGGAAAAAAAAAAAAAAAAAAAAA
>NW_016808896.1:12034-23220 GCF_001698545.2 Rhinopithecus bieti | reverse complement strand
AAAAAAAAAAAAAAAACCTGCAAGGTTAGGACGCTATGCTGAACAATACAACATGTGGCTTAAACCATGTGGTCAATAAGTGGTGCAATTTCTCTCATAACAAAGAATTAAAAGGTAGTTAGGAGGGGCTCTTCTTACTAGTACAATTCATAATTTCCTTGAACTTTTTTTTTTCCATTTTCACAGTCTTGGTCTTGGTATGTTTGGAAATCCTAGTATACAAAATGGAAGAATATTTCTACCAGAAAAAAAGAAAAAAAAAAAATCACGTGTTTGATGAGTAGGAAGCTGAGACTACCCCTATGGCCTTTTTTTGAGCTCCTGATGCCACTAAACCAACAAGCAGAAAAGGGAGTCACTGTATCGGACTAGATAATTGGTTGTATTTTTAGGGGAAAATTGGGTTGTCGCTACGCAATGACAGCAAGAGGATTATGTTTAGAATCCAAGTACTCCACTGGGGCACCTCTTGTTATTTACTCACTTGTCCAATTGTCCTTGTCAACTGAAAACTGCAACAACCCAATAAAGGCAGGACCACAAGATCTCAGATCCATCAGGAATAAAGGTTTGTTACACCCTAGTAGGTAAAGAACCCCATCCATCCAGGTGCTGGCAGTGGGTAAGGGGAGCATGGAATGGAGAGGAAAGGTAGCTATGGAAATCAATTTAGCCTCATGAACAGTTACAGAAGAGAAGGATGTAGCGCTATGTTTTATGCTCCTTTTCCTCTCACCTTCCCATACCCCATCACTATTTTAATGAATAATGTCAGTGGTGGCTAATATTTTACTTGCAGTGTGATCAAACTAACATCACCTTGAGATGATATGAAACTTGTGTGACTTCATGAAACTTCTTGGCTGGAGACATAAAATGTTCACTCAGTCGAAGGACAAGAATGAATGCTGAAGTGCAAAAAAGGTGTGCAGTGCTGGATATACTTTTCATTTGCCCCTCCAGCTCCACTCTCTATCCTTCTTTCACTTTCCCCATGCCTGAGGAGGCTGACCTGTATAGATAACATCAATGAGATCCCATGACATCTGATTTCCAATTGGGATCAGCTAATGGGGAAGCAGGACAAAAGATCAGAAGAAAGAAAGGAAGTGAACTCAGAGTATTTATTTGTTTAAATGACAGCTCAGTTTTAGTCTCTTTGGGCCTAAAAGTAGTGATAGCTCATTGTTACTAGCCTCAAGGTTACCGCACTAGC
The DNA here is from genome assembly GCF_001698545.2 of Rhinopithecus bieti. Taxonomy (NCBI): domain Eukaryota; kingdom Metazoa; phylum Chordata; class Mammalia; order Primates; family Cercopithecidae; genus Rhinopithecus; species Rhinopithecus bieti. The sequence goes on along the minus strand of NW_016808896.1, from coordinate 22,004 downwards.
CCTGTGGTTCTCCTATATTCTGCCAACACCTTTGTAAATAGCCCTTTTGTAAATAAACCCTTTTCAAATTATCTGGAGTGTGCCATCTGTTAAATGACTGGTGTGCCATCTGTTAAATGACTGGATCTCTGATTGATGCAATCTCCCAGGGAATGCTCTTGGTACAGCCTGCTATCAGTGGCTGGGCAGGTATATGACAGATATTTACAAGAAATTTTTAAAGGGTTTATACATGCGCATATATGGTTATATATTGGGGATAATCAAATCTTGCCCTGCTAATTGATTGCAATGACTTCTAGAATATGATAGATAAAGATCTATGTGATATTACAAAGGATCACTAGACTTATATAAATTATTTATATATGATTCTTGGTTAGGTTCAGAAATACATGTCCATCAAGCAGGAGTAGTAACTGCTTAATGAACACAGTATGTCTTTTGTAAAGTCTCCATTTTTTTGGTTGACATTTATCTCTATTTTATCTTATTTTATGTACTGGAACATTCTTAAGATCATTTTGAGTTATACTAGCTCATGGATTTCATCCACTGGTTTCCCCCTGTTCATTTGTAATAGATGTAATTAGGGCCTTAGCTGTGGTTCTTTACTTTGCATTGTTTGTTGTACTAGTAAAATATTTATGTCAGTAAAGAGACTACAATAGAGAAAATATATTCTTGTGTATTATGTCTGAATAGTGTCTAGATAAATTAATCCTGTGAAGGTTTGAGGAGTGGGTAAATGGGACACATCTTAAAAACAAATTTAGTTAAAGTAATTGAATGAAGATGGGACGGTGGGTAGATGGGTTGAAAATGAGATACTATATAGATAAATAAGTAATAAAGCTATTTGGAGGCACTAAAGAAAAAAAGGATTACAACGACTTCTTTGAAGGGAGATAATCTGTATCTTTGATCTTTGTAAACAGCTTCTGGGAAAAGACATTTCAAAACACTAGAGTTCTTGATTAAATCATTCAGAGTAGTAGCTTATTGGAGGGAAAATAAGCATATCCGTGCTCTCCTTAAAATAATTTTAACTTGCCAAGTTTCTGAACACAAATCATACTCATGCTGGGTTAATGTTACCTGCATCTATCATAAAAATTGACCCAATTTCTCTATTAATTCATATTCGAATATTTTTACATCCAAGAAGTATAAACTCTCAGTAGCCTTCTATATAATCAGTATTTTTAAATCACTGCAAGTCGGATTAATGATGTCTGGCATATTTAAATATGGAAGATTCTTTTCTCTTGGTTCTAGCAGAAATTCTATTGGACTGCATTAGAGTTTTTCTTTTTAATCTTGAATAAATGCTCCTTAATACATGTAAATAATGGATGAACATTGAAAAATACCCAAGTGAAAGTAAAGTGTCACAAAAAGACCATAATTATATAATTCAATTTTTATGAAATGTCCACAACAGGGAAATATACAGTCAGAAAGTACGTCAGTTGTTGCTTAAGGCTTGAGAGAATGGGTGGGGTAGGAGTAGGGAAGATAAAGGTACAAAGTTTCTTTTTGAGATGATTTACGTGTTCTAATATTGTGGTTATATGGAATTATTGTTTAGGTCCAGAAATATATGTCCATAAAGCAGGAGCAGTGACTGTTTAATCACCCTAGCATGTCTTTTATAAAGTCTGATTATGTCTCCATATATTGTAAATACACTAAAAACCATTGAATTGTATAAAGAGGTGAATTTTATGGTATATGAATTATATCTCAATTCAGCTGCTGTAAAACGTTAAGGCAAGGAGCTTACACACAACATCTAGTACACTACATTCATTCAGAGTTTTCTTTCTCCCAAGTCTTGATCAACTAATTTAATTTAATGAAAATTAGGAGACACCCATCATATGCAAAACGCCATGTATTATCGTTAGAGATAAAAGATGAAGCAGGAGCTACTTTTTAAAAAGTTAAAATGCAGCATAGGAGGTGGTGATATCATAATAATGAAATCATCATTATTATGTCATATGTGATAATGATGATAATTGGAGGTGGAGCATGAAAAAAAACACATTTATCGAGCATTTACTATGTGCCAGGAATGTTTAAATACTTTCAATGTTATTTTATCTTATTTTCATAACAATCCTAGATATAGGTACTGATGTGGTTTAGATGTCTGTCCCCTCCAAATCTCATATTGAAAAGTGATTCCCAATATTGGAGATACGGCCTAGTGGGAGGTTATTGGATCATGGGGGTTGATCCTTCATGAATGGTTTAGTACCATCTCCTATGTGACAAATGAGTTCTCACTCAGTTAGTTCACAAGAGATCTGGTTGTTTAAAAGTCTGGGACCTCTCCCCATGCCCTTGTTGCCTGTCTCACCATGTAAGGTGCCTACTACTGCTTCACCGTCAACCATGAGTGTAAGCTTCCCAAGGCCTTCACCAGAAGCTGAGCAGATGTTGGTGCCATGCTGTACAGCCTGTAGAACCGTGAATCAATTAAACCTCTTTTCTTTACAAATTACCCAGCCTCGGGTATCTCTTTATAGCAATGCAAAAATGGTTTAATACAGATACCATTTTCTCTGATTTTGTATATGAAGAAATTGTGTCATGGAGGTGATGAAATAACTTATTTTGGGTCACATGTCAAGAAATGGCAGAATGAAAATTTCAACCTTGTGCTGAGCTGAGAGCTGAGGCTCATAACACGTAGAGACCATAAGTCTACAAAATACATAATATAAAGCAAATTAAACTTAAGTGGCATGAAGAGTCAAGAAAAAGTGCTAGAGCCATATGATGAAAGAACACACTCTGTTTGCAGCTCAGGCAGGAATGAGAAAGTCAGTTCAACATTAAATTACATAGGTGATTTTGAATGGTTGTCTATATTTTCATGAGACACGACGTAGTTACAAACCTACATCTCAGATTAAATATGTCTTTTTTGTAAAATAAATAGAGCCAAACAGAAACGACTACAGAAATGTCACAATGTCAAATGAAACTTTTCTTCAAAATAAATGTATAATTATCAAGAGAGTTGTCACAAGATAAAAAACAAGAACTCTAAATTTTATTGTTTCCTTATCTCCAATCTAAATCTTCACCTGAAGCCTGAGATGTTTCAAATTCCTTTTGTGATCAAAATTAAATTGTGAATCTAGAGTGTATCGATTTTTCCCATCTCCCATCTTCTTATTTACTTTCTCACTGCTGCCCTTTCCATAGCCAAAGCGAGTTGAATGTTACAGCTAAAGCTATACTCCTTACTAATCACATAAGGCAGATCACTAATAACCACTTTAGTGCTTTTCACATAGGGACAAAATTATGTTGCTCTTAATTTAGAAGCACATATTAAACGTTCAACTAAATCTATTCAGTCTATTATCCTCCGTATTTCTATAGCACTTGTCTCTGCTATAAGTTCTATAATTAATACAAAAAATACCATTCCTCTTCTTCATCAAATCCTCATAAGTACTTTTAAAATTTCCTTCTCAAACACTTTACTGGAACTTTTTTACTGCAATCAACAGAATAATGTAGTTTTATTTCCTAGGCAGCATTTCTGATAAGCATGAAATATGGTAGACCACTCTCTCCCTCAATCATTACACAAAAACCAATGCAAATAAAACGAGTATTTCCTTCTACTATGGCATAAATATCACTTCTGAGTCAATCTGTAGACTACAGAAGAATGTGATACAAGAAGGTGAGATATTTTACGTAAATAATTAAATAGGTGTTCTAGAGTTCTGTGTTATTGGTCAGATTAGGTTAGGTGATTCTGCAGTAATAAAAAGACTCCAAACCTCAGTGGTTTCACACATAACAGTTTATTTCTTACATTTAAAAAATGTACTGCAAGTCCATCAGAACTCCAGTCAACTCCCTTCTAAATAGCGACCTAAGGATCCAGGTTGCATCCGTCTTGTAAGTATGCCATTTGGAACATCTTGCATTCAGGTCACCATGACAGGCAAAAGAAAACTGGACGGTCATGCAGAACTTTTTACAGTCCAAAATAGAAATAGAAAATCACTTCTGTTTACAATCCCTCTGCTTGAAGTAGTCAAATGGCATTGCCTAACTACAAGAGGTTTGGAAGTGAATGGGAGCAGATAGATATACGATGAGCTGTAAATGCTTTTGCCATATTCTACAAATAATATAAGCTTATAAAAGCATTTTAATGAACAATTCTGAAAACTCTATATGGATACAAAATATCCCATAAATGTAATAGTTTTATCAGCATAAACATATATTTTAGGAAAAGCTAAAGTTATGAAGCTCCGAGGTGATCTAACATGGCATCACTATATGTTCCAAGAACCCTAATGAGAGATTCCGGTATTTCCAATGCAAAAAATTTGGCAAGCCAACATGTTATTTATGTAGCAGATGTTTTTTTATCCTTATAATTTTACTTGTGATTGAAGGTAGCTGAGATAAAATCTGCTATTTAAAAACAATAGCTATTGAGCCTTTCATCATGCCAAAATATTTTGTACCTATGACATTACAATTAGCACATCCTCCATCACAGGTGGTTTTTGAGACACAAATTTATAATTTATGTTACTCTGATATATAAAATGTAAAGTAAAATATTTTTTCACTTATTTTACACTAGTGGTAAAAGTGAATCAGCAACAGATACAAGGCACCAAATTGTAGTAAAATATGGACACAGGAACATCAATGATGTCATTATCACCTACATTTAACTTCTATATAAATTCAATATTAATGCTTAAGACAACAATCTTTTCAACAACAATCTTACTAAGATTTTGGCAGTAGTTTCATGTAACACACGGCGTACTAGAGGTCTGGCACTCAACTTGCGTACAGTAACCAGCTTCAATATGAAGGCATTACATATTTGTTTAAAAAAAACCTTTTCACATGCTAAATATTTTGGCAAGGGTGCAATTAAATACCGTAATGAAATTAATATAGCAAAGTTAAGAAACTACAAACTTGAAACTTATATCCTAAGCATAAATCATATCTTAAAAAAGGATCACCAGTTATATAGAATATGGTCAGATAATTAAAACTTAACAGTGTAAAACATGCAAAAAAATTTTCAGAATATTTCTTAATCAAAAAACATCAGGGTCTGTTTAGAATGATTCCCATACAAAATGGGTATGAAGTTATTTCAAATCATGTAATATTGTAACACTAAACATTATTCAGTACTGCATAGTAAACAGTACTGAAGAAGAGGTAAATTTCGTAGATATGGGGGCTTACTTATGCTGTAAACTTCTGTCCTTCTTGTTCACTTGAAGCAGCATACAACACCCCAGAATTTCATAAAGTAAGAAAAGGATAGCTGCTGCTCTGGCAAAAATAGGATGTGTAAGAGTCAAAGGCACACTATTCAGCTAGCCACAGTGATTAGCAAACACTTGCCCTTCCCACCCCACATGCTCTTTCCCCATGTAAACAAAGATTCATTAAAGAAAAAAGTAAAATGAACTAAACTTATCTACAAAAGCAAGGAATTTGAGACATCAATATTAAGTCCTTGCATCAAAAACACCAACTACAATTGTCTGGAAATTACGTTTATATTTCACTTATGATGATATTTCAAAGATGTATTCAAATTAAATACATTTAACCTTAGATACACTTTTTTTTTGTCAAAGTTATTCATTATCTAACACATTTTACTTTAATTTCAAACATTTTATTCACTGGTATGACAACAGAATTTTAGATCTCAGAGGAATTAACCATTGGAAGGAAGGACAAGCAAACAAAGAAAAATGTATATTTAAGTTGCCAGCAGCCATTATGCCCCTTTCTGGCACAGTGGGATTTGATAGGCAACTCAAAGTCCAGAAATAATTCTACTAACACAGGGAAACTTGGCAAACTTATTCTTGCTTTTTTTCTTGATGTTATCTTGACTTGTGACTTGATCCAGACTTCTTTTTCTTCTTCTTACTACGTTTCTTGTGCTGTTTCTTCTTCTTCTTCTTCTTCACTTTTTCCTTTGCTTGTTCTCGCTCTTCACACCTTCTCTTCTTTTTTGCTTGCACATCTTCTTCATAATCTGATTCAGATGAGGACTCAGATGATAAAGGTTTATCATCAGGATAACTTTTCTTTCTCTTCTTGCTGAGGCTTCTTATATCCTTTTCTTTCTCTGTTTCATCCTTTGACTTCTTTTTCTTTTTTACAGACTCCTTGCTCTCTGATTCTGATTCATACGTAGAGCTTTGGGATGATTTGTATGAACGGTTCTTCTTTTTCTTTCTTTTTTTTCCTTGTTTCTTTTCTTCATCCTCAGAATCGGAAGAACTGCTTGAAGAATCAGAGCTTGATGAAGAAGATGAAGACCGACAAGATTTCTTCTTTTTTTTTCTCTTTCTTTCTCTTTTTTTAGATGAGCTCTCATTTCCACTTAATAATTTCTCTCTGCTTTTTTCAAGTTCTTTCTTCCAATTTTCATTCATTTTTTCTTCAAATTCAGCTAATGCTTTTGAGCCTGTTTTTTTATTTTCTAATTGTTTCTTTACTTCTTCCCAGGTGGGCCTTGGTCGATTTAGATAATCTTGGATTGTTGGGCCCACAGATTGAGTTGGGCCTCTCCATCTGGCCATTGCGATAGGATTCATATAGGCTACCCGATTATCCCGCTTCCCCATGGTGCCTGCTGTTTCCAAGGGCAGACTCTCAGTTGCCAAAGAGAACACAGATAGATACTCTCCTTAAATTCTTTATCTAGAGAAATATCAAGCAAGCTCCATTCTGTAAGAGAAGCAGATGGAATGATTACAAATCAACTTTAATATAAAGACAAAAGAAACATATAAGCTTAATTGTTCACTGCCTATCACATAGTACAGTAGAAATTTCCAACATCTTATACCATGGGAACAAACAATATACAAATTTAAAAATTTTACATATTACAGACACTGTGGTATAAACATAATATTAACTAAAAGTGTTTCATGTACCTCATGCAAGATTCTGAGAGACCCCTAAAATACTTAATAGCCATTTTCTCCAACATTGTATGATACTTACCTTTTTCCTTTATTTCATTCCTGCTTTATATAGTATATATAGAGAAATTTATATAACTAAAATCTGTACCACGCAGACCTTCACCAATCCAGGAAAGTGCAACACAACCCTCTCCACTCCTTTTGACAGAAGTCCAGGAGCCATAATTGAAAAATCCTTCTCCCTCAACTGTCAAATCCAGTACATTACTCAATCCAGATATTTAAACCTCCACAATAGGCCTCATATCCATTCACTTGTCTCCAAATATACTGTCAACTTAGTCCAGGCCACTACCATCTCTCACTTGGGCTATTAATCTCTAGTACCTAGCTAGTGTTTATTCTCCATCAAGGACTGCTTAGTGTTTGCAATGGATTATCTCATTCAATCTCAAGGCCAAACCTATGAAGTTGGTCCTATCATTGTCTCTGTTTCACAGATAGATAAACCGAGGTTTAGAGAACTTGAGTAAAACTCAAAATTTGAACATGAAGTAACGTGGCTAATAAATGGCATATCCAGGATTCAACCAAAGGCAGCCTGATTCCCAACTCTGCACAAATAAGGCAACACCACATTGTCTCCTTACATCAACCTCTTAATAGCATTTTTCCACCCTTACTCCCTTTTATTCTAGTCCCACACTGTAAACAGACGGATCTTAAAAAACTCCAGTGGCTTTACATTTTAATGAAAATCAAATCCAATCTCCCATAAGGTCCTACATGATGTGCCCTACTTCTGTCTCTTACTTATCTTGTTTCACTGCCTCTTTTTCTCAATTCTTTTCATTTGGTTCCTGAAACATGCTGAATTATAGGCTTAGCCAGCATGGCCAATTCCACCTCATCCTTTAGGTTTCAGCCTAAATGTCAATTCCTCAGAAAGTCAACTATTAGGTTAAACTATGTAAAACTATTTTATGGGACACAAACAGTTTGAAGAGCAACAACTTTTAATGGCTTAACCTTATACTAAAGTGGTTTGCCTCTCTACCGNAACTATTTTATGGGACACAAACAGTTTGAAGAGCAACAACTTTTAATGGCTTAACCTATACTAAAGTGGTTTGCCTCTCTACCGCTCATCCGCATTTTTCTGTATGATAGTTCATTGTTTCTTTTATTCAAAACATTTATGAAATTGGTAATTATTTTATTTCCGATTATTCTGTTATACGTGTAACCACTGCTAAAGGTCATGTGTGGCCTATCTTATTCACCATGGTGTTCCCATTACATGACATAGAATCTGGCCCATATTAAGCACTCAATAAATATTTTCTCAATAATAAACAAACAAATAAATGCATGGATGGATGGATGGGTAACTCTGGGAGTGAGGAAGATTCAGGGGGAGCGTCCTGGAGGTGGAGAGTCTGTTTAGGGTCTTAAAGAATGAACAGGCATTTACCCAGAAAATGAGGAAATTAAGGACAATCTTGGCAGAAGAAACATGAGCAAAGAGCGGCAGATATTTAGTGCTGATGGAACCTAAAGATAAAGAGGGCAGGGGGAAGGAGGTAAGTTTGCAGAGATAAAAAGAAGCCTAAATACGGAGGCCCTCTTAGGTCATTTGAAAATCTTGGATTTTGTCCTATAGTTGATAGGGAGCCAATAAAGTCTTTTATATAGAAGAGAAAGATGATCAGACATATCACAGATTTTTCTATCAGTCTCCATCTTAAATCTGATCCTTTAAGTCAACCTAGCATACCAACCCATCATAAGCTCAATGCTATAGACATTTCAGTGACTCTTGGTGATAGTTTCCAACATCTTATTTTCTGTGTTCTTCATCTTATGCTCCTTCCTCTTTAGTTATAGGCAGCCCTTTTAGGTCTTTCTGTAATTTTCATTTTTACTCTCAAATATCATCATGTCTCTGATTTGACCATCTGAAACTTTTAAATACTTCAGTTCATATTCAACTGGCAGCTTCTTTCTGTTACTTGACACAATAGAATAATCCATTCTAATTTCAGTTCCTTGAGACCTAGTCTTGACATCAGCTAGAAAGATAGGCAAAGGCCAGTTAACAAAGGCTTTGGGTGGTATGCTAAGGAGGTTGGAATCTCTCCTGTGGGATTTACAGTGAAGCTAATGGGGAGACATTATTTTAAGCAGAAGAATGATATGGTCATATTTGAGTGTTTAAAGACAATTATTTACAGAGTAAAAGATGGACTGAAGTCAGGTTAAGACAGAAGGCAACGAGATCACTTAAGTTTTCATGTAGACAAGAAATAAAAGAGTCTGAACTCAAACAGTGACACTGTGAATGATAATACTGAGAAATATATGAGACATGTTGAGAAGATTCTATTGAAATTAGTGACAAATTGGATACAAAGGGTGAAAAAGAGAAAGGAATCTGGGGTAAGGCTCTGGCTCGACACATTAGACCAAAGGCAATGACAATGACTAGGTAATAGAGAAAATGGCACAGACTTCAAGAAATGGTTCTAGTTTTCATTTGGGACTCCTGAAGTTTGAAGTGTCTATGAGATTTATGAACAATCATGCATGTAAGAAAGAGGATGTATGGGTATTGGCACTTTGGAAAGTGATCTGATCTGAGTTAGAGATACTGAGCTGGCAATCACTGAGTGATAGCTAGGGTCATGAGAGAAAACTAAATTACTTTGCAGGGAAATTTCAAATGAAAAAAAGTTTGAGCACTGGATCCAATTGAACACCAACATGCAAGGGGTTGGCAGTGAATGAAAAACCTACAAAGTATACGCTAAGAAATTAGCCAGAGTTGTAAGAGCAGGACCAGTATCAGAAAAGAGTCACAGAAACACAGGGAGAATAAAGTTTCAAAGTAAGCATAAGAAGCTTTATGACTCTGTAATGTTTAAATTTTCTACAAAAGCAAGTATTGTCCTTACCTTTGAAAATTCATAAAATAGAAAAGATGTCATAGACAA
>NW_016808896.1:0-7606 GCF_001698545.2 Rhinopithecus bieti | reverse complement strand
AAAAGTTAATCCTATTGGGCAAAACAAATTAAATACGTTAAATACAAAATAAAATAAATTAATACATTAAATACAAAATAAAATACATTAAGCATCTTATACGTGATGAAAGTGCAAGGCAGCATTAAAACTGACAGCAAAATAGCAGGCTTTTCCAATTTAAATGAGGGTTTAAAAATAGGTAACTGAAAGAATTTGAAAATGGAATTACAACGGAAACTTTCTTTACATGGATACAGTGTTCATTATTTGAATCTTATCAAAATACCTGTTTCTACAAAATAACACGTCATTGCTTTGGACAGTGAAAAAATTGTGTATAAGGCTTTGTTAATGTAGAACTTCTTAATGAAACATTACATAGAAATGTAAACATTAAAAATTGTTTTCTGTTAAAAAAAAAAAAAGAAGTCATTAGTAACCTTTGCTAATGCAATCTCAACTAAGAGGTAAAGGCAGCAGCCAGGTGACAGGGGGTTAAAAGACTGAATTGCAAGGAGAATGCAGAGACCTAGAGTACACAGACACAGTCAATAGGGAAAGTAAAGAGATAAGAAGGCAACCATGAAAGATGCGGAGTTAAAATTCTTTTATGATTTTTTTTTTACATGAAAGAAACTTGAGCATATTCATAGGGCATCTAGAAGGATAAAGTACAAAGAAAACATGTTTTAAAAACATAGGTAAGAGAAGAAATAGCTAATGTGGCAATATCACAGAGAAAACAGAAAGGAATGAAATTAAACTCAGAGGTAGAAGAATTTCTTTTCCCAAGAGCAGAGGCAAAGAATAAAGAAAGGGAATGGATGCAGGATTTTTTGGAGGGTGGTAGGAGGTAAAAGGGAGAAAGATGAAGTATTTCTCACATAATAGCCTTCATTTTCATTCAGTGGTAGGTGCCAAGGTCATCTGTCTGCTAAGATTAAGACAGGATAGGAGTTTTGAGACCACTAATTGAAATTTGGAGTAACAGCAGACAACGGGAGAGGGTGTTGTCACCATGTAAGTGTTGCTGGAGTTATTCTGAACTGAAGAATCTGTATGATCCTTTCCTAGAGGATAAATCATACTGAGAAAAGAGAAAAAGTAACACCAACAAAGTCTCTTGCTCAAATACTCTGTTTTAAAAGCATTGTGACTTACCTTCTCTATTTCTATTATAGAACAAGAGTAACTTGATTTTCTGTATGTCTACTTATTTTCACGAAATATGCTAAAATCCTATAAAGGTTAGATGTAAATTGTGACAATCATGCTAGTAATCTGGATATTATAATAATATTTGTTCATTGATTCTTACAATTCCCTTTTGATCATATATTATGTGCCAGATACTATGCAATGGATATTACAGTTTAGTAAAGGTAATAGTTATTACACAAATATGAAACAAATGAGTATATAATCATAATGATGATTGGGGAGATGAAGGAAAAGTACAGGATGCTATGAAAGAAACAGAGACCTAATTCAGAAGGGAAGGTCAAGTCTGAATTACTGACATATCATCTGAGACTTGTGGCATAAACCAGAGCTAGCCAGAAAAAGTAGTTAAACAGGATGGGAGTAATAAAAGAGCCAAAATTGATTCAATGCCCCAAGCAGAAGGAATATCAGATGCTAAGGCCTTGAGGTACAAAGGACAAGCTGAATACAGTGCAAAATATTCATATCACTTTTATAAACTAGTAATCATCTCAATTTCTCCTTTTAGAAAGTGATTATACCATCTGTTATGAAACATACTTAGGTAAATGTCAATATAAATGTAAGCTCACAGAAAAGATATTTTAATGTTTCACAATGTAGTTTCTACCACAAATATCACTAAAACTAGTTATTTTAAAGGCCACCTCCACATCATTTAAAGATTACAAATGATTCCAATGAATTTTCACTGCGATGTATAATTGTAGATAAATTTTCACAGATACATAAATTTGAGTTGAAATATCTTTTTCAAAGTAGCTGGCAATTCCTCTAAGCCTTAATCTGAAACATTCAACTCTTCTGCAAATATCTGGGCATTTGGATGAGGCTCCTATTTAAAAAATCCTTAATGTTCTTTGTTCACACTAGCTCATGTAAGTTACCATGCTGCTGAAACAAATGTATCTTAGAAATAAAGGATTTAAGATAGGAATGGGTCTGTCAAATTATAAAATGACAATAATCTTAACATATAACAATATCTTTAATTACCGCAATATGTTTGGCCATTTCACATTGGATGATAATACGGAAAATAACAATAGTGCAATCTAAGTCATAGGATAAATGAAAAATAAAGAGAGTTTTTTTGGAAAATTTAATCATATATCATAATTTCCATGAAATACATAGCTCTAGCAATGGTGTGTAATATAATATCCTTTTTTTCCTAAATAAAAGCCAAGCATGAGCACATCCTATTCTAGTTGTCAACATGACTGTTCTGAAGCAGAAATTATCACTCTTATCCTGACTGGAATCAACATGGTAGAAAACCATGCAGTGTGGAAACAATTCTTCTCATGTATATTCCCTCCGGCATAGTTCTGTCATGGAGCATTTGTCATTCTAAGGAAAATGTGAGAATTTAAAATATGTCTTCCTTTTTCTTCCCTCTACAGAACTGTCAAGTGACAAACAGTCAATCTCTGCCATCTTAAGGATGATATCTGAAAGCTTATAGAAGCAACAAAATATTGTAGATGGAAGTGATAAGATAGAAAAGAATGACGTGAGAGGGTAGAAGCTCCAAGTATAAATGTTTGTCAAATGTTTGTTTTGAAGAAATGAGCACTTCACCCTCTCATTTACCTTAATATAGTAAGACATTTTGAATTTTGTATTCAGAAAACACATCATCACTATTGTTTAGCTTTTATGCCAATCAAGTGATACGTATTTTAAACATGCTTTTATTTAAAATAGTTTTAGGTTTACAGAAAATTTGCAAATATTGTACAGAGAATTCCTGTATCCCCTGCATCTAGTTTCTCTTACCATTAATATCTTACATTGATATGGAACATTTACCACAACTAATGAACCAATACTGACACACTATTGTTAACTAAAGTCCATTCTTATTCAAAGTTCCTTAGTTTTCAGCTAAGTCCTTTTACTGTCCCAGGAATCCATCTAAGATGCCATATTACAAGTAAGCATCATGTCTCCTAGACTCCTCTGAACTGTGGCAGAGGAATTTGTTTTTGACGACTGTTACTGTCTTGAGGAGTAATCATCAGACATTTATTTTATAGAGTATTTATTTTATATTTATTTTAATTTATTTTATTTTTGAGACAGGATTTCACTCTGTTGCCCAGGCTGGAGTGCAGTGGCACCATTTCGGCTCACTGCAACCTCTGCCTCCTAGGCTCAAGCGATTCTGTTGCATCAGCCTCCTGAGTAGCTGAGACTACAGGCACGTGCAACCACATCTGGCTAATTTTTGTATTTTTTCGTAGAGACAGGGTTTCGCCATGTCACCAAGGCTGATCGTGAACTCCTGGACTCAAGTGATCCACCTGCCTTGGCCTTCCAAAATGCTGGGATTACAGGCGTGAGCCACAGTGCCTAGCCTGGAATGCTTTTCAATTTGGGTTTGTCTAGTATTTTTTTTATCATAGCTATACTTAGATTGTAAGTTTTGGGAGAAATAACACAGAGGCAAAGTACCATTCTCATCACATCATATCAAGGGTATGTACTACTAACGTATCACTAAGGTTACTAACTTTGATCACCTGACCAAAGTAGTATTTATCAGCTTTCTCTACTCTAAGACTATTCTCTTCCCATTTCTTCCCATTTCCATACTGTACTCTTTGGGAAAAAAGTCACCATGTGCAGCCCACACTTACAGAATGGGAAGTTATGGTCCAACTTCTCAATGGCGATATCCCCACATAAATTTTCTGGAATGCATCTGTACAGGAGATTTTTCCATTTATCCCCATGTGTTAAGTCACTTATTTATACCAGTATGGATTTATGGTTATTAACTTTATACTTTGGGTAATATTTCAGTACAATTTTATTTTGTTGCTTAAACTATTCCAGCTTTGGCCACGGAAAGCTCTTTTAGTTAGCTCCTGTGTCCCTCTGACATTAACTCCCTCATTTTGTTTCTTAAGTACTCCCTTACCTGCTGGCTCTTACAAGATGCTCCAGTATAATTTTGTATAACCCCTGCATTAGCCCTAGAATCAGCCCTTTCTTCAGAGCCCGGGTTCCTTTTACTACTATAATAGGAAACAAGACCTTGGCACTGGGTGTGCTCATTGCTATTGGGTATTGTTTCTTCTAGGCCTTCTCAATGGACAGGGCTACAAAATATATAAAATGTTTTCAATTCATTCAATCACATATTAAGTTTAAGTACTTCGCACCAGACAGGAATTATTTAAAGATGATATATAGAATACTGTGTTGACTATAACGGACATCTAGGTGATATGACTGAATCATCATCGACAAAGTCCACTTATTTCTCAAGTAGCAGGAATGGATCTGTCCTGCATATACTTATGAAATTATTTGAAAGTCTGAGAGTATAGTCTAATAAAAAGAGTAAAGGCTGTCAGAGAAACTAAATTCACAAGCTTTGTCCCTTTAGCACTTTACCCTAGTCAAGAAGCCATGAACTAAATAACAACAGTTTCTATAGTTCCAGTGTCAACGCTTTAGGAAATCCTCTGTAGAAAACCATTATATACATAAATACCAAATTCAAATATGCATTTTCCAAGAAGGTACTTGTTTTGAAAATGCATTTCATATGTTTTGGATACTCACTAGCAACTTTCTTGATTCTTTCTTGACAACAGATTTTGCTCTAGAGCACTATGTTCAGATGTAGTGGGATATGACTATACATGAAGTAACCAAAACGTCCTAGAGTCCTGAAAATTCCAGCCCCTCTATTCCATGGGTCACCTTACATGAAACAAATCTAATAAAACACTAGTTTCTTTCTATCTGTGTGATATAACTACTCATATAAAAATACACCCCAAACAAATAAGGTTTGCCCTATGTTTTCTGCCCATTGTCCTTGTTCTTATTTAACAAATGTCTTGTAAGTTTTGTAGAAATCCTTGACAAGGTTCTTCAAATTATAATCTTATTAAGCTAGTGCTGTTCAGCACTGAACACCTAAAATCAATTTTATTTTGATTTGACCAGTATGCAAATGAAAAATTATTTCTAACTTTCATGGTGAGATCAAACTGGATTTTCCATTTATTTCTTATAATTTCATCTACATTTTAGTTTTAAACTAAAGCAATATATTTTATAGTAGAGGACCATAATATGCCCTTTGAGGCAATACACTGTGCATACAAACTGATTTGCAATCTAAAATATGTCAACAATTCCCTAGCACCTAGTTGTGCCAAGATACACTTGTCATCTCGTCTAACAACTTATCAAAGATAAGGCCTTAAGCATAGGAAGCAAAATACCAGGGGAGTTCTTTACTATTTTTCCCAGTGAACATAATTCAAAACATATCTATTTGTGCATGGCTTTAAATAGCATTACTTGGTTTTACATGTATCAGTGCCTTCTGCAAACTGCCACTCCCACATAAATTTTTTAATGTATTTCTGAAAACAGAACAGAGAATTTGATGCAAATATACTGGCTGAGAAACAGCCAAAAGTAATACAGTTATTTATTGAAGCTGGATATACTTACATCAGTTTTAGATTTTCTCACATTAGAAATGTCTATATATATGTACATGTCCTTAAAATCCAAAGGCCAGAGTACATTTGTTAACGTAACTAAATTATAGATGGCTACTGAAAATAATAGCATGGAATGGTCAGAAGCATCAAAAACTGTGCTAATTAATATTATCATTATCATACTGGAATCAAAAAGGACTACATTTCCATAACTGGCATGATTTGAAAAACCATGTGGAGGGATCACTCAGTATTCATCCTCAGAGGGAGAGAATTTAAAATGGAAAAATGTCTTCAGTTGAGGTTGAAACTGGATGGCAAAAATATATAATCTGAATGTAGGTGATTCATTCATTCACTCAACAAATTTTTACTGAGATCCTACTGTGAACCACACACTGGTGTTAGAGAAGGCTTTATGGGGCTTGCTTTTTAGAGGAGGAAAATAATTAGCAAATTTGGGTTTTATTCCAAATATATCAGAATGAGTTTAACCAGGACTTTAATAGAAAATATTGGGAGTGGCAGTTGGGGGATGGATAGAGGAAAAAGTTAAGTCACATAATGAGAAAACAAGCAGATAAATCTAGAATGTAGAAGATTCCATAAAACAAACAGCTGATTTCTTCTAAAAATCAATTTCATGGAATAAAATAAAAATTATTTTAGGAAAAAAACTTTAAAGAGATATAACCGTGATTTAATCCTAGTTCAATTAAAAAAAAAATGTATCAGAGACTTCTTTCTAGAATGATGGAATGTTCTCAGATTAAGATGATGGCTGTACAACTTTTGTAAATTTGCAGTAAATCATCACACTGTACACCTACAATAAATAATTATCATGATATAAAAACTCCAATTAAACTGTTAAAAACTGGGTGCAGGCATCGAAGATATCTAATACTGATTAGGCATTAGATGATAGGAAAATACTTTAAGTAGCTTAAATATAATACTGAGATTACAGAGAATGCCTTTATTTTTAGGCAAAATATGCTGCGATATATGCATATGAAGCATCATGAGGTCTGTAACTTACTTTCAAATTATGCAGCAAAACAGAGAAAGCAAATAGAACAAAATGATAAAAGTTCTTGACTCTAGATTGTGGGTATGTAGGTGTTAGTCTTCAGGTTTTCCAAGTGCTTAAAAATTTCATAAGAAAAAGTTGGAAAATATATTATTTTTAAGAGATTAAAAGAAAGTCACTGGAAGATATTAGGTAGGGAATGACAATCTGTTGTTACTGGTCATATTAACAAACAAATTGGACCTGCTTACTATATGATTTGATCAGTTAGACAGAAATATCTCAATGCTGTGAATACTGAATACATTTAGTATTTATTAGAAAAAATAATTGATGATGAAACTACAGATAGACTTGGCCTAATGTCATGTGTGTGGCAGTATGAATAGTGGTAATGCAATTCACCTTTCCTTTCTGCTTTCTCTGTCCCATCTTTTACCTTTCAGTTTTGGCTAGTTTACTTTTGTTATGCCAAACACATAAAAGTCAAGAATCCCTAAGGTACATGGTATAATAACCAAAGACCTTAACTAAATCTATGAACTCCAACTTAAATAATTTAGCCACTGATTAACTCTTCCTCTTTATCTTCTGCCAAATTCATTCTCCCCTCTGTCTATACTTCAGGCTCAGTAGCTTCTTTCTGTCAGTATCCCTGATAGGCCATATTCCCTCTGCCCAAGACCTTTTCAAGTACTATTCCCTCCCTAAGTGCAACCTTAGTATCATTTACATAGGGAAGTCTTTCTTGATGTCCTTGAAAAAGTTAGGTGTGGTAATTATACTCTAATTATTTGTGTAATCATTTGTTTAATACAATTTCCCCCAACTAGATCATGGATTCTATGAGGAAAGGATTAATGTCTTGAGAGTTCACCACTGAAGCTCT
>NW_016808895.1:0-387 GCF_001698545.2 Rhinopithecus bieti | reverse complement strand
TTTGTGTATTTCACTTTTCTTATTTTCATGTTGACCAATTCTAATCAGGTTCCTTGTCTTACAAATACCAGGCTCCTAATTAAGCACAACAGTAAAAAGAGGCAGAAGCAGCAGAATTGGAAAGGAAAAAACATACAAAATATAACGACCCTAATACCATAGCCATCTTATTGCTAGTTTTGAAGGATTACTCCAGAAAGATGATCAATGAAGAATTAGTTCTATTTATTATTTAATATATAAACATTTGAATTATGGGAAAATGAAACAATAAAATCTGTCATGTTTTGTTTTACATAAAGTCGGTTCTTTAAAATGCTATTTTACAAAGCATTCTTTAAGAATCTTGAATTTAAGACAGTATTGCAATTTTCAATGAAAATGATA
>NW_016808894.1:0-918 GCF_001698545.2 Rhinopithecus bieti | reverse complement strand
ATATTATTATGAACATTCATAATTCATGGAAGGAGCTGAAAATATCAAAATTAAGAGGAATTTGGAAGAAGTTGATTCAAATCCTCCTAGATACCTCTGAGGGTTCAAGACTTCAGTGGAGGAAGAAACTGCAGATGTGGTAGAAATAGCAAGAGAATTAGAATTAAAAGTGGAGCCTGAAGATGTGACTGAATTGCTGCCATGTCATAATAAACTGTAACAGACAGGGAGTTACTTCTTATAGATGAGCAAGGAAAGGAATTTCTTAAGATGGAATATACAACTGGTGAAGAATGATGTAAACACTGTTGGAATGACAGCAAAGGACTTAGAATATTACGTAAACTTAGTTGATGAAGCAGTGACAGGGTTTGACAGGATTAACTTCAATTTTGAAAGAAGTTCTACTGTGGGTAAAATGTTATCAAACAGCATTGCATGCTACAGATAAATCTTTTATGACATTTATAGTCAACCAATGTAGTAAACTTCATTGCTGTCTTAATTTAAGAAATTGCCATAGCCATCCCATCCTTCAGCAACCACTACCCTGATCAGTCAGCAACTACTAATATTGAGTCAAGACTCTCTACCATCAGAAAAATTACAACTCTCTGAAAGCTCAGATGATTGTTAGCATTTTTAGCAGTAAAGTATTTTTCAGTAAGGTATGTGCATTTTTTAGACAATGCTATTGCACACTTGATAGGTTATAATATAGCATAAACATAATATTTTTATGCACTGGGAAACAAAAAAAAAAAAAAAAACTCATGTGACTTGTTTTATTGCAGTTGTCTGAAACAAAATCACACTATCTCACATGCCTGTATTGTAAATCTAATTTTACAGAACAGAAAATTTAGGCTTAGATTGGGAAAATAATTCTCTCATTGTCCTATAAGTGATAAATAGACC
>NW_016808893.1:173707-209944 GCF_001698545.2 Rhinopithecus bieti | reverse complement strand
TGGATAAAGAAAATCACACAGAAGGTATACGCACCTTAAATCTTATGAGGCAAACACCCCTGAAACCACCAACTTTGCTAGTCACTTCAGAAGACTCTTGTACCCTGTTCCAATCACAATCCTTGTCTTCTCTTAATAAGTAACAATTATCTTGATTTACAGCAATCAGTTTCTTGTATTTCTTCCTTGTTGCAGAAAGTCAGGGACCCCGAACGGAGGGACCAGCTGAAGCTGTGGCAGAAGAAAATAAATTGTGATGATTTCATGGACATTTATTAGTTCCCCAAACTAATACTTTTATAATTTCTTATGCCTGTCTTTAATCTCTTGATCCCATCATCTTCTTCGTAAACTGAGGAGGATGAACGTCGCCTCAGGATGCTGTGATTGTGTCACCTGCACAAATTGTTTGTTGAGCATGTGTGTTTGAACAATATGAAATCCAGGCATTTATTTATTTATTTATTTATTTTGAGATGGAGTCTTGCTCTATTGCCCAGGCTGGAGTGCAGTGGCTGGATCTCAGCTCACCGCAAGCACCGCCTCCCAGATTTACACCATTCTCCTGCCTCAGCCTCCCCAGTAGCTGGGACTACAGGCGCCCGCCACCTCGTGAAATCCGGGCGTCTTAAAAAAGAACAGGATAACAGTGATGTTCAGGGAACAAGAGAGGTAACTTTGAATTGGTGGCCAGTGATCCCCATGGAACACAGCTATATTTCTCCTTTTTCATAAACAAATAGGAGAAATATCCCTGAATTCTTTTTCTCAGCAAGGAACATCCCAGACAAAGAGAATGCACCCTGAAGGTAGGCTTATAGACGGCCCCTTTAAGCCCTGCTGTCTTTTATGGTGGATGCTGAAGGGATGAAATAAGCCCCGCCTCCTGTGGTGCTTGTCATGCGCGTCCATGTGAAGAGACCACCAAACAGGTTTTATGTGAGCAACATGGCTGTTTACTTCACCTGGGTGCAGGCGAGCTGAGTCTGAAACCAGAGTCAGCAAAGTGAGATAAGGGTGGGGCCATTTTTATAGGAGTTGGGTAGGTAAAGGAAAATTATAGTCAAAGGGGGGTTGTTCTCTGGCGGGTAGGAGTGGGGATCACAAGGTGCTCAGTGGGGAAGTTTTTGAGCCACAATGAGCCAGGAAAAGGAATTTCACAAGATACTATCATTGCTTAAGGTAAGGACTGGCCATTTTCACTTCTTTTGTGGTGGAATGTCATCAGTTAAGGCGAGGCAGGGCATTTGCACTTCTTTTGCGATTCTTCAGTTACTTCAGGCCATCTGGGCATATACGTGCAAGTCACAGGGGATGTGATGGCTTGGCTTGGGCTCAGAGGCCTGACAGTGCTCCCAGGCTTATTAGGACAAGGAAATTCCCACCTAATAAATTTTTGTCAGATAGGTTGTCTGCTCTCAAACCCTATTTCCTGATAATATGTTATCAATGACAATGCATGCCTGAAACTTCATTAGCAATTTTAATTTCACCCCATCCTGTGGTCCTGTGATCTCACCTTGCCTCCACTTGCTTTGTGATATTTTATTACCTTGTGAAGTATGTGATCTCTGTGACCCACACCCTATTCAGGTACTCCCTCCTCTTTTGAAAATCGCTAATAAAAACTTGCTGGTTTTACGGTTCGTGAAACATCAAGAATCCTGCCGAGATGTGATGTCCCCGCCGAACACCCAGCTTTAAATTTCTCTCTCATGCTCTTTCCCTTTATTTCTCAAAGCAGCCAAGACACTTAGGAAATAGAAAAGAACCCATGTTAAACATTGGGAGCGGGTTCTCCCGATACTTCCTCATGTTTTTGTCATCCAAATATGCATTTCTAGGCAATCTTCTTTAGTCTTGCCCATTTAGATGGTTAGTTTCAATGTTGTTGATGCTGTGAGACTATTTGACAGGTTTCTCAGTGTATATCCTGAGATTTGGCTGTGGGATTAAAAGTCCTCACCAGGCTCAGGTTTAATACTACTCTCAAGACTGTGGGGTGATGTGTTTTCCCAGTGGGGGCTCATAATGCCTAGTTGTCCCACTTATTGTATAATTAGCAGCTGCTGATGCTCTATGATTCATTTATTCACTGAGAGTTGCAAAATGATAATTTTCTAGCTCTATAATTCCTTTCTCATGTGTTAATTGGACTAGTTACATGTATTATATGGATTTTTATAAAAATATGCTTTCCTCATCTATTAGTAACCCAGTAGTAAAATTCACATAGGAAAATAAGATAAATTCGTGATTCTTCAATTTTAGTTTACTGACTTTTCTAAAGGGGACCAATTCATTTTCTGTCTTTTAAATTATTATTTACACTAGATTTTACCATATTTGTTGGGATCCAATACATTGCAGTTCCCTCTTTTGAAGCTCATGTTGCCTCAGTTAGTCTCATGTACTCTACTGTCATTAACAGTTATCTTTTTAGCAGTTGTAAGAAGGTTCAGGCTCATCTTGCACATTTTCTGCTGTGTAAATGGATTTAGCCATTTCCTCAAGAAGGAAATAGCATTGGGAAATAACTTGGAAAAAAAGCATTTTAAGACCACAAGGTATTTGGATGCTAGAGATTCTCATGATATTGTGTTGGTTGTTGCTTCTAGGCCTTTTGAGTGGCCTGGCTAGAAAACATAACTGTTAATTCATACATAAACATGCACATATATGGTTATCATACATATATATATGATAAACTCAAGTTCATACTGATAATTCTAAGTCAAATTTAGAAGTATGGAGTTTTTTTTCTTAATCTAGTCTATATTACTTCTTTATCTCCTTTCTTTCACACTAAGAAACCTGCTTTTTAAGGACACAGGAGATGGCTGAATCAGACTATCCCATAATTATTCATTTACTTTATCCATCATTACACACACACTCATCTGAGAATAACTGTACTAATATCCCTGTCAAAATAACATATCTTTAAATATGTATTCCTAATTCTTTCCCCATTGTGATAGCTTTACCATACCCACATTACCTGAACATATAGCCATTTCATATTTTATTTGTTAGGCAGGAATCTAGACCCAACATGGCACCGTTACCTGGCTTAGCAGGCCTTTTGTTAAAGACTCCCTTCACCCTTGTACACACCCGCAGACTTACATGCGTCAGAGCTCCGGCTGGGCAACCACACTCCCCATGACCTGCAGCTCACCTGCATTCCACAAATTCGTAAACAGCAGTTTCGGTTAACAGTTTCCAAAGACCCCTTCCTCATGACCCTTACTCAACTCCTGCCCTAGTAGTTTGAAGACCCCCCAGGCCCTGTTTGTACAACAAGCTTCCCTACCTCTCGGGCTATAAAAAGCCCCTACCCTCCTCCCTCAGCGCGACTTCCTCGGCCTGCACCTTTGGACTGGGGAACCTCGCCTGCGAGTCCTAATAAAGGCTATTCTCGCTGCCATTTGCCTTGTGTCTTCGTTCCCGGTTCGACTCTAGCCTCAGTTTACCTTTACATTTGGTGCCGAAACCTGGGAAAAGACCCCTCCCCGGACCCCTGCTAGGTCGGGCAGGCTCTCCTCTCCCCGAGCCGGGATCCCCTCCTCAAGCCTGGAGCCATCTCACCAAATTTAAGACTCAGTTTGATCACTGCTGGGTAAGATCCACCACCCCCCCGCCCCGGGCTGAACGCTCCCTCCGGGACTCCCTGTCCAAAATTCGTGGCTGCATCAGGGGCTCTCTCCAGTCAACTGTGACCTCAGCACTGGGGACTAGGAGACGTCCAGCCTCCCCAGAAGCCACCGTACCCCGCACTCCGCGTGGCAGTGAGAGGACGCTCCCATTGCCTCCAGACTGCCCGCCTTGAGACCGTGGGAACTACCCAGTCCAAACCAAACCAAAAATCCCCTCTGGGGTGCCTCTTGGTGAATCTCCAGACTTTAAGTCTCAGCCAAGACATAAAACGAAAGCGGCTCATTTTCTTCTGCACAATAGCATGGCCGCAATATAAATTGGATAATCAGTCTCAATGGTCTGCAGAAGGCACTCTAGACTTTAACATCCTCACAGATCTGACCAACTGCTGCAAGAGACTAGGCAAATGGCACGAGATGCCCTATGTTCAAGCCTTTTAGGACTTGTGTTCTCACCCAGATCTCTGCTCTCAATGCTCGTTAGCTCAGGTCCTACTCGCAAAGTCTCTTCCCTCGAGCAAGGAGAGGGATGATTCCTCCTCTTTTTCTGAGCCTCCTGACACCTTATCCCAGCCACCCTTCCGGTCTCCCGCCCAACCTCCTCCTTACCCTGACCCGCCATTATCCCCGTCCTCGTCAGCACCTCACCTCCCTTCCACCCCTCCTGTGCCCTTGCCAAACCTGACAGATTCTGTCTCCCCTACCTGCACCTCCTCCCCTTCCTCATCTGTCTCAGCCCATACTCGGTCCAGGACCGACCTCCTGTGTCCCTTGCAAGAGGTGGCAGGCGCCGAAGGAGTTGTCCAGGTCCATGTGCTGTTTTCACTGGCAGACCTGTCTAAGACTGAAGAGCATGTAGGCTCCTTTTTGGCCAACCCCACTCGCTATTTCAAAGAGTTCAGATACCTGTACCAGGTGTATGACCTCACCTGGCATGATCCCCATGTCGTTATGACCTCAACCCTGTCCCCTGAGGAATGGGAGCGTATCCTAGCAGCAACTAGGCAGCACGCTGACCAGGTTCATTTAACTGACCACACCATGCCAGTTGGCACTGAGGCGGTGCCCTCAGCTGAGCCCAACTAGGACTAGCAGGTTGGTCAGGCAGGCCGCCGCTGCCGAGATATGATGGTCCAATGCCTTCTTGCTGGCATACGGGCAGCCTCCAATAAGTCAGTCAATTTTAATAAGCTAAAGGAGGTAGTCCAACGTGCAGATGAAAATCTGGCCATTTTTCTTAATCGGCTGACTGAGGCACTTTCATTTCTTAGTCAGCCCCTGATATCCAAACAAATTTTAAAAGGAGAGGAAGGCCCTCAAACTCCCATCAGGATTTAGTAAAACTGGCCTTCAAGGTCTACAACTTTAGGGAGGAAGCAGCTGAGGCCCAACCACAGGTCAGGCTAAAACAGAAGGTATAACTCCAAACCCAGGCCTTGGTAGCAGCCCTGAGACTGGCCGGATCCAGGAGCTCCCAGAAAGTAGGTACTACCCGAGCGCCACCTGGTGCCTGCTTCAAGTGCAGCAATGACGGCCACTGGGCCAAGCAGTGCCCCACCCCAAAGGAGCCAACCTGCCCCTGTCTGAACTGTCGGCAGATGGGCCACTGGAAGTCAGACTGCCCCAACCTAAGGACAGTCGCTGCGCCTCCACGTGACGACCCTCCTCCAGGTATTGGAGGTGCCTTCCAGTTCCTCAACACCGATGAAGATTGAAGAGGCCCAGACTTGGGGACCCCTCTCACTCTCACCGAGCCCAGAGTTATGCTCCAGGTTGCGGGTAAGTCCATATCCTTCCTTATGGACACAGAGGCTACCTACTCTGTTTTGCCTTCCTTCAGTGGCCCCAGCCACCCCTCCACTGTCACAGTCATGGGAGTTGATGCCACTCTCTCCACCTACCGCCAGACTCCTCCTCTGTCTTGCCGCCTGGATGGCTCCCTCTTCTTGCACTCATTTCTTATCATTCCTTCATGCCCAGTCCCCTTGTTAGGACGAGATCTCCTCTCCAAGCTAGGGGCCTCAGTTCATTTCTGACCCAACCCTTCCCCACATCTCGCGTTCCTCTTCCCCCTTCTCTCACCTGACAAACCCCACCAGGCTGACCCCCTACTCCCATTTCCAGTCCCCATTAACCCTAAGGTGTGGGACACCTCCACCCCGATCATTGCCCAGCACCACACTCCAGTCTGCATCCAGCTAAAAGACCCTTCCAAGTTCCCCTCTAGAACCCAGTTCCCTATCTCCCTTGAACACTGACAAGGACTAAAACCCATCATTACACACCTGCTCCAACAGCACATTCTGGTTCCCGCCAACTCACCATGCAGTACTCCTATCCTGCCTGTACGGAAAAGCTCTGGGGCCTATAGTCTCGTGCAGGACCTACGCCTCTTCAATGAGGCAGTAGTCCCTACCTTTCCAGTTGTTCCTAATCCATATACACTCCTCTCGCGTGTTCCCCCGACACCACCCATTTCACTGTCCTTGACCTGAAGGATGCCTTCTTTACCATCCCTCTACACCCAGACTGCCACTTTCTGTTTGCTTTTACATTGGAAGATCCAGACACTCATATTTCTTCCCTGCTGACTTGGACTGTTTTGCCTCAAGGGTTCTGAGATAGCCCCCATTTTTTTCAGACAGGCACTGGCAGGGGACATCCTCCTCTGCCCCCTAACCCATAGCACCCTTCTACAATACGTAGATGATCTACTACTATGTAGTCCTTCCTGGGAGTGCTCCCTTGCAGACACTGCTACACTTTTAAATTTTCTAGGCAACCGAGGTTATCAGGTTACCCTGGCTAAGGCTCAACTTTGCAGCCCTTCTGTCACCTACCTAGGCATACTCCTCACACCCACTACAAAAAGCCTCAAAGCAGATAGAATAAGCCTGGTTGAAACTCTCCAGCCTCCTCAGGATGCAGAAGAGATCTTGTCCTTCCTAGGACTGGTGGGCACAGTGAGTCTTATCCCATGGGCTGACTCAGGATCTTTAAGGCCTACATCAAAGTTGTAAGCAGCCTCGTCAGCCTGGCCTCTGACATCAGACAACAGGAGGAAGCCATCTCAGCTCTAGCCCAGGCAGCAAGCCCCAGGACAGCAGCAATCCTTTTTCCTGGCTAACCTTAGTCAGGGAAGGGGCTCAAGTGGTACACATGGCCGAGGTACACAATATCTCTCGTTGTTTCTTGTGTGCAGCCTTGAATAAGCCCCACTGGTTGCGGTACCCTTACTCAGACCTTTTAACTCCTCTAACCTAACCCCCTCCTTTCCCCTTCTCGGTTGAACACTAAATCAATGAGTCAGGACTAGTAGAAACCAATCTCCTCACTCTAGAAAAGATTTGGGAAAGACTTCACCAGAAAACCTCGGATCAAGTCCCTCACTTAGGTGGTGGCAGTCGTCTGTGGCCAGTTAAGTCCTACCCTTTCTAAGCCCCTTACTAAGCATTGGCTTCTTGCTACTCATAGCTCCCTGTGTCCCCCACTTCATCCAGGACCACGTGAAGGAAGTCTCCCAGGTCATTTTCAATCAGATGCTGCTCCACCCCTATATCTGAGTTCTGACCTCTGAAGAACCCCATGATGACCCATACCAGCAGGAAGCAGCCAGATGAACATGTTGCCCCATTTTCTTACTAGAAAGAGGTCGGAATGTTATGCAAGAATCTAGACCCAACATGGTGGTGTTACCCGGCATAGCAGGCCTTTTGTTAAAGACTCCCTTCAGTCTTGTACACACCTGCAGACTTACATGCATCAGAGTTCTGGCTGGGCAACCACACTCCCCCGTGACCTGCAGCTCACCTGCATTCCACAAGTTCGTAAACAGCAGTTTCGGTTAACAGTTTCCAAAGACCCCTTCCTCATGACCCTTACTCAACTCCTGCCCTAGTAGTTTGAAGACCCCCCAGGCCCTGTTTGTACAGGAAGCTTCCCTACCTCTTGGGCTATAAAAAGCCCCTACCCTCCTCCCTCAGCGCGACTTCCTCGACCCCCACCTTTGGACCGGGGAACCTCGCCCGCGAGTCCTAATAAAGGCTATTCTCACTGCCATTTGCCTTGTGTCTTCATTCCCTGTTCAGCTCCAGCCTCAGTTAACCTTTACAATATTCTTTGCCTCTTAGACCTCAGCTAGTCTTCCTTCTACAAGTAGCCTTATCACCACCCAGCCTTATGTCAAGCTTCTATGCAATTCAGTCTCTGTAAGATTTGTAAGAAAGATTGTCAGAAAAAAATATTCGGTGGGTTCTTACGTGTTGATATACATTTGGGTCCATATTTTGAAAGTCAGTTTTCTTGGATATAAAATCATTTATGCATATTTTAATTTGGGGGGATTACTTTAGTTTGTAACTGTTTTATTCTAACATAACATGTCACCATTGAAGTGCCTAATGATAATCTAATTTTCCTTACTTTTAAATTACTAAATGTTTTGCTAGAGGAAAGAAACTTTCTTTCTTTCTAAAGGACATTTAGTAATTTTAGTAAAATATCTTTTATTAGTTTCAGGTATGTGATTTACTTTTTTAATATGGAGTTTCTTTTATAATTTCAAAATGCTTTTATGATTTTAGTTTTTATTCTGTTCTCTTGCTTAAGTTTTCTTTAAAGACCCCTGTTTTCATATGTTAGATCTTCGTCTATTGTTAACATTTGCCCTTTTTTTAAAATCTTTCATATCTTCTGCTTTATTTCTTTTTGATTAAAAAAAATTCATCTTGTATTTCTCTTAAGGCACCATATTCTTTGTATTCCTTCTTGTGTTCCCTCTAATTTAGTCTTTATTTCAAAATTATTTTTTTCTTTTGTTATAGTTTTTTTCTTATAGTTCCATCATCTTGTTTCTGAGTTTTTCTAATTTTGAGTTTTGTTATTCTTTAATGTGTTGACTCATTTCATTAATGTCTTTCAACTCATTTTGAAATGGAATGTTGTAGAGCTCTGATTGGTGGACATGTCTTTCTGGTATTTTGCAATTGTTTGTATTTTGTAATTGTTTGTAGGGATTTCATTTTGCTCTTCATTCTCTCCCTCTTTTCTGTGGTAACACTGTTCAGATTTGATTTTGATATTTTTCTGTTGCTCATTTTTATGTGAAATCAGTTTCCTAAAATTTTAGAAGAAAGCATGGTTTAAGATAGCTTCTCTCACTTCATAGACGTCTTCTTCTGTTGTTTTTGTAAAGTGTTCAAAATTATGATGGCTTGCTTACATTTCTGGTTCTTTTCCTCATCCCATCCCTATCATCCCTGCCCAGTCACTTTTATCAGCATTTTTTATTTTTTTATTTTTTTTTTATTTTTATTTTTTCAGAATCTCACTGTGTTGCCCAGACTAGATTGGAATGCAATGGTGCAATCTTGGATGACTGAAATCTCCACCTCCCAGGTTCAAGAGATTCTCAGGCCTCAGCCTCTGTAGCTGGAACTACAGACGTGTGCCACTGCGTCTGGCTAATTTTTGGACTTTTAGTAGAGACGGGGTTTTGCCCTGTTGCCAAGGCTAGTCTACGACTCCTGACCTCAGGTGATCCACGTGCCTCAGCCTCCCAAAGTGCTAGGATTACAGGCTTGAGCCACTGCACCTGACCTATCAACACATTTTCTTCCTCTCCTCTAATTGGCCCCTTTCCTGCTCCACTTTAATTTTACACTATCAGTTTCTTCCCAGTGTAAATCCTTGTTCTGGAAGACAGCCAGGCTGGTCAGTTTCAAGGAGTTATAGGATCTAGACTTCTTCTCTTTGCAGCTTTATCTCAGGCCCTTAGCACTGATTGGTTCCTGGATTGGGCAACACCTCTCCCGTTTTAACAGCTATTATCAAATTGGACCAGTGTGATTTCCAATAAGCACCTGCAGGGTATTTTAAGATTTTTCTGTTCTCACGGGCATCCCTTGTTCTGTTGCTTCCACACAGATACTATTACCGTACAAGTCTCCTCACCTGCTTCAATATTATGGTTTGTGGAGAAACCTTGTGGCCTTGTTTTCTGGTAAATACTGTCTACAGGTTTTATTCATTTTTTTTGTTGTTGTTTGTTTGTTTGTTTGTTTCTTGCAATATCATTGCTCTGTTCTTATGTGGGATTAGGAGAGAGTCACAAATGTGCCATCGCTACTGCCCCTTTCCTTAATTTTTAAACTGCACAGAAGTCACATAGATACAGATACCCTTGAAAATTGGTTCCTCTGGTCATTATTAACTGGTCAGTCATTATTAACTGGTTAATCATATACTATGTTCTTTAATATGGACAAGGGAATTAAAGTAAGGATTTGCCCTTCCTTTTGCATTTTAATGAAATATGGAATCACAGATTGAAACAGGTTGTATGTTTTCTGCTGTAATATAATATGATATTATATTTGAAGAAGGCAATATTCAAAAGACACTAATATTTTTCCTGTATTGTAGCACTTGGGATGAATTTGGGTTTTAGCGTTTTATCTGCATATCTTAATTAAACAAATTGTGATGGCTAATTTTATGTGTCAGCTTGGCTTGGTCATGGTACCCAAATATTTAGTCAAGCACTGTTCTAGATGTTTCTATGTAGGTATTTTTTGGGGGGATGATCTAAACATATTAATCAGTAGACCTTGACATCTTGAGTAAAGAAGACTGCCGTTTGTAATACATCATCCTATCAGTTGAAAGCCATAGGAAAAAGGTTGACCTCCCACAAGTGAGAGAGATTTCTTCCAGAAGAGTGCCTTTGGACTTGAACTGTAACTCTTCTGTGGATCCTTCAGCCTGCAGGCCTATCTTGCAGATTTTGGACCTGCCAGCCTCGAAAATTATGTGGACCAATTTCTTAAAATCTCTCTCTCTCCTTTTTGTCTCTCTATATATCTATAAATACATAGACATAGTTTTATCTATAGATGTGTGTATATATCACTATGTCTATATTATCCATATATAAGGTAGTAAATCTATATAATATATAGTATATAGATATCTATTCTATATGTATATCTATACTATATATGTATAGTGTAACTAGATCTTGTATCTATATCTGTATCTATACTATCTATATTATGGCAAATTTAGTTATCTATACTATATATATCATATATATATCATATATATAATATAGATATACTCTCTATAGTATCTATATCTATATACTATCTATATTGTGATAGATGTAGGTATCTATGCTTTATCTATATACATTAGTGTGCCTATTTTGTAGATATACTACACACAGGGAAGTGTACTAGAAAAGGAATATGTGCACACCAATGCAAGTATTCTATAATCTTTGACTATGTATGAATAATTTGTGTATGAGTCAGGATTCTTTAGAGACAGATCCAATAGGGTGTATGTGTGTATAGATAGATATATCTATACTATATCTATATCATATCTATAGACATAAATCTATATCTATAGATATCTATACACTATATATCTATATAGATATCTATATAGTATAGATGTATCTATATAGTATAGATATCTATATCACAGCTATACTCTAGCTATATCATATCTATCTATATCTGATATATATATCAATATATATTGATTATATATATAATCAATTATATCAGATACAAAAATATCTGATATATATATCAGATATAGATATATATGATATAGCAAGAGTATAGCTGTGATATAGATATAGTACAGATGTATCTATGTATACACACACATGCACTCTATTGGTTCTGCCTCTGGACACCCTAATAGGAATCTATACCACGTAAGAAGAGTATTAGTACAGTTCGGCTTTAGGCTTTGAGAAAAATATTTTTTTTATTTTCTTTTTTAAACTTTATTTTATTTTGGTAAAAACTCTTAGTCTGAGATCTACCCTCTTAACAATTTTTAAGTGTATAATGCATTATTGTCAACTATAGGTACGCTGTTGTACAGCAGCTCTCCAGAGCCTATTCATCTCGTTTAACTGAAACTTTATAGCTATTGATTAGCGACTCCTCATTTCCTCCTCCTCCAGCCCCTAGCAACTACCATTCCATTGTAGAAGCATATGAATTTTATTACTTTGGATTCTTCATGTAAGTGGAACCATACAGTATTTGTCCTTCTGTGACTGGCTTATTTCACTCAGGTAGATAAAATATAAGCTGTGAGGGACCTGTAACAAGGTTGAGACATAAAGAAGCAGCGAGGAAGCAAAATTCCCAGCTTGCCTCCAGCCTAGACTATAAATAAATAAAAGTGACAAAATGAGTCTACATAGGTTGCTTGTGACCTTGCCATGCTTTCCAGGGCAGGAGATCAGAAAAGGATTTGGGGCTAAAACCCCTTATAGCAAAATATAGGATATATTTACAAATCTGTGTCTATATCTATAAATATGTGTATATATATATATATAATATATACTACACACACACACATATGTTTGTGTGTATACACACATATTTGTATATAGCATATATTATGCATATATACGTGTGTGTGTGTGCGTGTGTGTGTGTGTATGTAACCAAACATAGATCGGTAATTAACCAAGGATACATGATATTGGAATTCTGGCTATTTTCTCCTGGAAGGCGGAATGACAATCATAAGTCCTGGTAAAATTGTTTGTTGAACTACAACCATATGGTTAATTGTTACTAATGATTAAAATGAAAAGATTTGCCCAGAGACAGTCCCTGTGCTATTCTATCTATATGAATTTAGTTTCTTAATCGTGCAGGAATTGTACTGCAGGAAGCATTATTGTCAACATTTCATAAATGAAGCAACTGAGTTTCAAAGAAGTTACATAACCAGTCCAAGGTTATGTGTGATAATCTTTGAAGAATCATCTTGACATTTCTCCAAACTACATCATTAGCTTTGACTTCTTTCTGTCTTTATTCTTTTTTAAGGGCACGGGCAATTGCCAGGACACATCTTTTAAGACACTCAAGTTTCTAATCATGCTGCTTTGACTCCCCTTGGTCCGCTTAGCTTGATTTCCAGTACATATTTCTCTAATACACTTCTGATGTGTTTTGTAATGTTTCTTGACATGCACCCTGATTAAGCAACTGGCCTGAGATTGCACGAGGATTAATGACAGAACTGTAAATTAAAATTTTTCATTCTTCTATTCCTTTAGTTTATTGAGCTATGTTGCTTTCCCAAAGATGCATTATGGATTACAGCATCTTTTCAAATAAAAGAAACTCATATGGGTTTCCAGTCCTACAAATCTAAATGAGAAATGCAGGGTCACCATAGGCATAACAAAGTTTTAAGGTTAATATTTTCATGCTTACAGTACTCTCAGGAAATTATATCTATACTCTTGTGCTCATTGTTCAAGTAATCAGAAGAATATTAATGTTGAGTGAAATGAAGTATATTATTATATACTAGTTCTTTATTGCCTAGGGCCTGTCGCTCCTTACTTTAAAAGTTCATTTGAATATTTGCTGAATAGAAATTGTAGCTAAAATAAAAATAATCCCTCAGGCAAAATTAAGCAGGAGATATTTTACATGCACAGAAAGAAAAGGGTTAATTAAACCATCACATTTAGAGCCACTTTTCTAGGACATTTCCTTTTACAGGAGCTATTTGGGTAAATGTATGCAAATTGTACATGGATTTGGTGAGCAGTAAAAGGATATTGTAAAACTTCATTAATTATAAATTCTAGAGAAGAGACAAAAATGGACTTTGAATGAACTGAGTCCATTTGCTCCATTAAGTACATTTATCTGCATATATGTGGAATTTACAGATTTGAAACTCCATTTATTGGACACCTGCTACATGTCACATGAGGCTAAGTGACTTACATTTGGTTTCTCACTTAACCTTTACATTTAATCCATGAGAGTGCTACTCATATCCCTCACTTTATATGTTAGAAAAGTAAGGCTCAAGTGTATCTCACACAAAGATGCACAGTATGAAGTAGTGAAACAGGCATCCTGAAGAGTTCTGACTTAGTCTCCAGACTTTTCGGGTGATATTCTTTCCTATACACATGGCTTCCATATATTCATGTGCTTATTTTCTACATAGATGTAGCTATACTCACACATCTGAGGCATTTGCATTTCCTTGTTTGATATGAGGAGAAATACCAATGTTTGCTGTATTTTGAACAAATTACTATTAGTCCAATTAATGGACCACAATTAACCATTTATCTGGCCCCCAATTTCTTGCTCAGCCAATAGTGGACAATAAGATATATGTTTAGTGTATTTTATAATTTTTTTCCATTTCTACCTTATCAAGATTTTTAACAGGAATAGGTAATGAAATGTATTAAATGCTATTATGGTACATCCATTGAGATGAATATATTTTTCTTCATACTTAAACTTTCATGTAGTGAGGAAAATCAAAAGACTTCAGGATGTTAAACCTATGTGGTCATGATATTTTATTTAAAAATGCATTTAATGTCTAATAATGTTAGATTTAATTTGTGAATATTGTATTAGTGAGCTTTTACATTTGTGCAGCTATTACAAGAGGGACAGTGACAGACAAAATAATGCAAATATGAATAAAAGATGTAAAACACATAAATACCCACAGATGGCTCCTGAGAGTATGACACTTGGTCACCCTTACCATTTGGATCAGCTAAACTATCAGTCTTCAAATCCCATGAAAGTGACGTACAGTCTACATAGAGTGCTGGAGTGCTAATCCACTAAAGATTCACACCTCCTGGGGTGGTGTGTGTGTGTGTGTGTGTGTGTGTGTGTGTGCGTGTAGGAGTAGTTGTATGTATTCCTGTGGTCATTCCTAAATGCTCTGAGAAGCATGAGACATGTGACCATTCTGTCTATGAATCCACCAGCTGATCTGGGGAGTCAAATATAAGAAATGTATCTCTATACATCAACTGAAATCAAGGAATCTTTTTCTCTCTTGGTAACATTGAAGTTATGATTAGTCAACTACAAAATACTAATCAGCAAACACAGACATAGTTCAATCAGAAGTCCTCAAAAGTCAATTCCACAGGTTCCCCTGAGTTAACGAAATAGTCTTTTAAGACCAGTCTCACAGCATTTCTGTTCATTCATGTGGGTATACAATTATGAATTTTTTAAATCGGTTTTAGGTTTTCTTCATGGATTGACTAATCCCAACTATTCCAAATATAAAGAAAAGTACAGGTAATAATATTATGAACACCTGTTGGAAGGAATAAAGTATAACAGAATGATTTGAAGTTTTCTTTGTACTCTGTTTCCATTTTCCTTTTTTAGAGGAAAGCACCATGTTCAAGGTGGTTTGTATCCTTGCTATTTGCATTTCTATGCCACAGTGTTAGTAGTTTACAAAAGTTGTTTTAAATTCTCCTTTAATAACAGCATGTTGTAGGTATCATTTTGCAATTTTCTTTTCTCACTTGATATGACATTTTTCAAAATGTATTCCTGTTGATATTTGCAGACCTAGTTTCTGCTCTCTAACTTTTGTATCAATTGTATACAGTTGTGGTTGTGGTTATCACACAGTATTTTGTACCAAGGGACATTTGGTTGTTTTTATTTTATAATTTTACAACAAAAGTTGCAAAGAGTTATTCACAAATGGCTTCCTATCTCTTGCATGAGAATTTTGCAACTGAAAATAGAGTTGTTGGTGGAAGAGTAAGCTCACATTTAGGTTTAATGTATCTTGCCAAATTGCTCTCCCATAACAAAGGTGGTCACACTGTGTATCAGCTGGGTTGGGGGAATCTGCTTTGTATTGAATTAAAAATAGCATGTTGATCAATCAGAAGTAACCTCAGGGGATTGAGGAAGTGGTTTAAGCATGACAAATGGTAGACAATTGCCACTGAATAAAATCCTTTTGATGTTGCAACTCTACAAAGGGAAGACACTGCCTATGATGCCCATGACAAAATGGAGCAGCGTGCTTTCCCTTGTGTTGATGGGCATTTCTGTAGCAGTTTCAGTCATGCAGAAGCATCAATTCAAATTTTACCACAATTTTATAAACAAAAGAATGAATCAGAACATAACTAATTGGAAATTTTTCATGTGATTATTATAAATTATGTTCCTCTGACCCTCCTCACTCTGCACAGAGCTTCATGTTCTGGAACAGATCCACCAAACAAGAGCCAGAAGATGCAGCGGCCCAGGCCTAATTTGTATGTGGAGACCCTGGTCAGAGAGGCAAAATATCTCAGTCCAAAAAACCTCGGAATTGAATATCCAAACCCTTATCTAGATAGTGTGCTTCTTAGAATACAAATAGAATTACAAAATATTTCAGTAATCAAAAAAGGACAGCATCCGCAATCAGTTGACATTGAAATGTAAGCATATTTATTTTAAAACTACCCTTTATTATACCTTTTATTGGAATTTTGGGCTTTATATTTGAAAGTATGTGTGTGCACATGTGTGTTTGGAGAGTGAGAGAGAGAAAAAGGCTGAAAGGACAATGGAGATATATAGATATGGGCATTGTTGGGTACTGTCAAAGTTAATGTGTACTAATTTCGTTAATCAATCAGCAGGATTTGGGAAGCAAAATTAAATATATGCAGAGATCAGAAAAAAATCACCACATAAAAGATGTGCACTTACCTAGTTTCTCTTCAGCCATTTCATTTATTCTGTGGACTTGGAAATCTGACTTTTTAAAAAAAAAATCTGCATGATATAAACCTCAGCGTATTTAACAAACATTTATTGACCAATTTATCTTTATTGCATGCTTCACTTGGTGCAGAAGATTTTATATCAATAACTACAACCAACTGAGCATTTATTCTCTGTCAAAATATTTACATACTTTTTCAACAATCCTAAAATAACTCTATAATAACACTATAAGGTTGGAATTATTAATCTTTCTTTTCAAGAAATGAGAAAGTTGAAAAAATATTCAAGGTCATGCCACAGTAAGAAGCAGATCTGATATTTAAAACCAAGATTATCTGATTCCAAAGTTTGTGTTTTTTACACATATAATTTTTGTTCATAACTGTAAATATATTTCTACCCTTTGTTCAGACATCTCAGTGACAAATGATTGAAAATATGTGGAACAAAACAATATTATGGTCTGCCTTTGCTGAATTTTTGTCTCTTCTCTTGTATCACTCCATTTTCAACAGCAACTAGGTGATATTGTTAAAAATATAACCCAGATCATGCGACACTTCTACTCAGACTGTCCAGTGGAAGTCCATTTCCACTTATGTAAAACACAATGTCCTTCCAATGACCTACCTGATCCTGCAGATCTTCTCATTTTTCTGATCTCCTGTCTTACTCTCCTTTCTGTTATTACTGCTGCAGTTACGCTGTCTGCCTTGGTGTGCTTTAAACACATAACCAGGCTTTTGCCTCTGGACTTGCACTGCCTGGTCTTTTGCCGGAGGGTTCTTCCTGATCAATTTTTCTTCTTCTCTATATCCTCACCCCCTTGAAATGTATCATGGGTTTTTATCTTCTTTTTTCACTATGATAACGCCAATCCTAAGGGAATGCTTGGCATACAGAAAGCATGTATTTAGTATGTGTTGGATGAAGATAAATGGATGAACAAGTAATAATAAATGAATATGTGAATAAACAAATACAAACAGTGATGAAATTAGGGTATGCACAAAATGCTAAGGGCTCTCCAAGTCTGATCATGAAGGCTAGGCAAGGCTT
This sequence comes from Rhinopithecus bieti, assembly GCF_001698545.2. Taxonomy (NCBI): domain Eukaryota; kingdom Metazoa; phylum Chordata; class Mammalia; order Primates; family Cercopithecidae; genus Rhinopithecus; species Rhinopithecus bieti. The sequence goes on along the minus strand of NW_016808893.1, from coordinate 192,645 downwards.
CACAGAAAAGACACTTCAAACAGGGACCTGAAGAATGAGTTGTGGTTATCCAAGTGATACGTTTTAGATGTTTGTCCTTACGCAAATCTCATTTTGAGTTGCAGTTCCCAATGTTGGAGGTGGGGCATGATGGGAGCTATTTGTTCATGAAAGTTGATCCCTCATGAATGACTTGGGCCATCCCCTTGGTGATAAGTGAGCTTTTGCTCCGAGTTCACACAAGATCTGGTCATTTAAAAGTGCGGGGCCCTTCCTACCTTCTCTCTCTTGCTCCTGCTCCGGCTATGTGAATGCCTGATCCCACTTTGCCCTTCCACCATGATTTTAAGTTTCCTGAGGCTTCCCCAAAAGCTGAATAGATGCTAGTACCATGCTTCCTACAAAGGCTACAAAACCATGAGCCAATGGAATTTGTTTTATTTATAAATGACACAGTCTTATGTCTTTCTTTATAGTAATACAGGACCAGCCTAACCCACTTAGTGAATAAGGAAGAAAAGTGATCTGAAGGCAGAATGAAAAGCATAAGCAAATATATAGAGAGACTTGGAAGGGCATAATTTGTTTGAGGAACTATAAGCAGGACAATTTCATATTGAATAAACATGAGGCTTAAAGGAAAAAACTCAAATACTAGAAGGGAGCAAGATGATGAAGTACCCCGGATGCCATGTACATCAACCAATGTCTTAGCAAGAGACCCTGCGGAGATGACACACTTGTAGATGATACACTCACCAGGTCCTAGAGGACACATTAATGAAGGGGCTCCTTATAAATGTATGAACAGGTTAAGGGAAACTAACAAGGGATAGTGAAGTACTCCTCAGCTGGCATCACACATAGGCCTAAAATGGAAAGACAGAAAGTGATTACAAAAGAGTAATTACAGAGAGTTAATTGCAGCCCTAGGAAAGCGTTCCTATTCAGTAGAGAAATATCACCAACTTGCTACCTGGGAGAATTAACACCCTAAACTCATTCTTCTGTTACTTCCAATCTCCTGCCATTACCTCTCATTGCTAAACCCAACCAGAAGCCAGACGGGAAGGAAGGCAACTGATGATGCCAGTATAAATCAGGCTCCTAGGGCACACAGAGCAGGGTGATGAAGGGTAGACTGTGAATCAAAGGGAAATAGGAAACGCCCAGTAGAGGAATAAGAAATTTCACTGCATAGATAGATGTTAGAGAACCATTAAAAAATTTTAGGAGAAAGTATTGAAGGATCAGATTTGAGAAAAGGAAAGATGACTCTGGCAAGAGAAAAATAATAAATGTATACAACTAGTGAGTCAGGAGACGGGACAGTATTCAGTGGGATTACAAGGATCGAGGTGAGAAATTATGAGGGTCTGCACAGAGCAATGACTGTCGGTGAAGGAAGGAAAGAACCAAAATTAGAGACATAATAGCAATTTACATTACAGCTAAAGGCCTGTCACGAATGTCTGCAGGCAGAACAATGATCAGTTCCTTGAATTGTATATTAGCTTACATGTCTAATATGAAGGATAACTGATTTTCAGCTGCAGTAAGACTTTGCACCTTGTGTAGACAGGATATTTGCTCTGAAATTCAAACAGTCCAGAAACGATTTCAGTCAAGGCAGAAGGTATCTCTTCAACTAAATATTTGATTTGATGATTGAACTGTGAAAAGTATCTAAGTTCATTTAATTACTAGCATTTTCCCTAAGGATCAAGAATTAAGGATAACTGTTATTGTACCTTTAGCTAGTGGGCTAACTAGATGTATAGATAGAGATATTATGTACATGCAGCAAGTGATGTTTTTGTACTCATGCTCCTTGTACAAAAACAAAACAAAAAAAAACACAAAGTCTTCCAAAAACTCATAAGTTGAAAGAAGCCTCTAAATGTAGCAAATAATAAACTTAGTTTAAAAGATTCAAATCATAATAAAAAAGAAAAAAAGAACTTTGAGTTAGGCCAGACTATAAAGCCTGGTCAAGGTGTGAGAATTGAGAATAATGAGCTGACCTCCTTGACCAAGATTACTTTCACTGATGGTGGATTTAGCACAGAATGCGAAGGGTAAGCAGTAGATCGCACACTCACGATGCAGAGAGGAGCTGGGGCTCACCAATGCCTCTCCTATTTCTTAATGAGGAATATCTCAGTGTTAGGAGCTTCTGCAGCCTTATTCTCCATACCTTGCCCTATGCATCTTCTTCAGGGCTGACAGCTCAGCAGTATATTTTTATAATTGACAATTTCCAACAGGCTACTTGGTGGGATTTCTATTTCTAGCATTTGTGTTAGGAAAAGTGAAGGAATTCTTATTTTAAGTTAAATGTTATTTAACTCCTGGACAACTGCATGTAGTATTTGATTATTAGTGGTAAACTGTACTAGAATTTCTAATGCTGTTGTTTTGATTTTGGACACTTTTACATTATGGATAGTTTGGGGAGGGGTGTATGTATATCAGCTAATTAAACTCTTAGAAAAATTTTTATTTCCTGATGAGAGCTTAATGAGACAGATATCAGCATAAAACTGGCCCAACTCCCTTATAATTTCAGAATATTTAAAAAGGGATACAAAAATGTAAGGGGTAGGAAAACTGAGGAAGGAGTGCATAACAAATAATTTGGAAAATCCTTGATGTTTCAGTTGCACAGGTAAAACTTTTAGGCACTGTGAGGATTAATACTAAGTGTCAACTTAATTGGATTGAAGGATACAAAGGATTGATCCTGGATGTATCTGTGAGGGTGTCGCCAAAGGAGATTAACATGTGAGTCAGTAGGCTGGGGAAGGCAGACCCACCCTTAATCTGAGTGCCCACCATGGAATCAGCTGCCAGCATGGCCAGAATATAAAGCAGGCAGAAAAACATGAAAAGACAAGAGTGGCTTAGCCTCCCAGACTACATCTTTCTTCAGTGTTGGATGCTTCCTGTCCTCGAACATCAGACTCCAAGTTCTTTGGGACTAGGACTGGCTTCCTTGCTCCTCAGCTTGCAGACAGCGTATTATGGGACCATGTGATCATGTAAATTAATACTCTTTAACAAACTCCCATATATATGTGTGTGTGTGTGTGTGTGTGTGTGTGTGTGTACATATATATAATATATGAGACATATAGCTCTCATTTATATATCGTTTATAAGATAAGACATATATGATATAAAATGTGCCACATATAGGATATTACATATATAAATATATATTACATATTTATATTACATATATAAATATATATTACATATTATATTACATATATAAATATATATTACACATTTATATTACATATATAAATATATACATATATTATACATATAAAATATACATATATTACATATATAAATATATACAAAATATATACCCATATATTACATATATAAATATATACACATATATTACATATATACATATATATATCCTATTAGTTCTGTCCCTCTAGAGAACCCTGATTAATACAGGCATGAACCCATTTGGCTTGTATTTTCAACTGTGCCAGAGGGATCATAACTTCCTGAGGTAAAAGACTTTATCAGACCTTATCTGACATTTTTCTGTCTTGATATACATTATCTTCCCTTCCAACATGACTTTGCTCTTTCAACCCCGGTTAAGTTAGCCCATCAGCTGATGAAAATATGCTCTAAGGATTCTAACTCATGTTAACTCAGCAGAACTCACTGTTACAGTAGAAAGGAGACTCAAAAATACCTTACAATCAGACTGGCTTTACAAACTGATATTTCAGTTTCTAATCATTCTATAGAAGACTGTCATAATAGAAAGATTTTAGAGAGATTATTAAAATATTCAAAAACAGTCTATAGTGATGTGCATGGTATACTTTAAGATTCTATTTTAAATCCACAATTCATGAAAGTAGAACATAAATTATGCATCAATGAAAGGGTCACCTTTTTATCTCTCATGAGATCCATTGAATAATCTTGTATATCCATGAGTAGGGAAGAGGTGTATGCCTACTGCAGAGTGTCTCCCACATGGTGTCCTTCACAGGAGTCTGGGAATTTTGGAAAATTCTTAATGTTAGTACAATGTTTTTATTTATCTATTTTTTGGATATTTGTAGCTTCTTTGGGTCCCCATTATCTGTTGAGATATAGGATACCACAGAAAAGGAGGAGGATAGAGGCTGATATTTCTATAAAAGGAAAAGTACGGCACAAGAGAAACAACAACTTTATTCTAGTCATATCATTTATAAAGTTCTATTTGACCTTAACAAAGTAGACATGAGTTTTGGACAGAAAATTAGACTCAAAGATATTTTATTATCAGAACTGTTTTTCAGGATTGTTATCCAAGTTCATAATCATTCTACAGAATGTCATCATTCTGAAAGACTAGAGAAATGCTATTAACATATTCCAAGAAAGATTTTAGCAACTGTGCACAGCATATTTCAGGGTTCTCTCCACTGTATAATGATGTAGAAGGTACCTAGTAAATGTCTTAAAATAGGCATTTTTTAAATCAGAAAGCTAATGAATAATTTTCATTATAATTTAAAGAGAAATTAGAAAAGAGAAATAATTTAAAGTCTACTTAATTCACTCTCATTTCTGATAATAAGTCCTCCTCCACTGAGCCCTGTCTCTGCCCTTGCTTTTTAAAAGGATATTTAGTACATGGTCCTTCTGATTGGGTAACCTAATTGGGGTTGTTAGTTAAGTCATGAGAAAAGAAAATGAGGTCAAGATTCTTAAAGACCACTCACTTGCTGATCCAGAAGTTTAGAGTTAAAGGGGCACTAAAATATATGAAAGCATGCTGGTGATTACCGAGGTAGATTTGACTTAGTGTCTTATTTTCCCCTCACATTGCATGAGTGTCACTCACGAGTCAGGAAAAAAAAAAAAAAAAAGATCCCAAAGAGAAAGGACTTTTGGGCATAGGCAAGGATGGGTTTCTACAGGGTACTCTTGTCAGAACTCTGGGACATTAGCTGAGATGGTCCAACATCCTTTCTGCCAATTGAACACACAGATTGCTCACCAATACTAAAAGCAGTAATGGGAAGGATCTCTTGAAGATCTAGATAAGCTCTCGGAAGAACGATAGGCTTGAGTTCAGCTGCTGTTGTCTAGTCATGAGTGCCAGGGTGTTTTCAGGAAGTCAGGTTTCTATCCTGCCTATAAATCTGCATAGTTGCAGTGAGACCAGAGTTAGTCCAAGAGAAAATATCTCCAGAGTATTCATAACATGGAGGAAGGAATGGAAAATATATGAGCACTGAAGGGAGATCATTATGTCAGCCTTGTGTAATTAGTGAATCATTGGGGTTCAATCCTGATAGCTGACAGATTGGAAGATTTCCATATGCCTAGTATATTCCATAAAGGTGAACTATAACAGGGAATCTCTAACAATATGTTTCTCCAATGAGTCAGGCCTGTTTAGGGTAAGCTACACATAAGGTAAGACATGTTGTCTTTGGAAGCATTCAAGTTTGAAATGACTAGGGTTCATGTGTTGAATTTGGTACTTTGTAAGCGAACACCTCAGACACATTAATTAAACACACCATTATGAAATTCTTCACCTGTGAAATAAGGTTAGTTCAAATTGTTTCCCTGCTGGACACGACACATGTATTTCTCTTAAAGAAGAAATTTCTTTACCTAGAAACAGACACCGATTGGGGTAGAAATGGTGAAGCTTTAAAAACATGATATTGCAGGAGACGAGAGAGGAAACTGACAGCCCATCTTCTCTGGTAAGTTGATGAAAATTGCTAAAGGATTTTATTTGTGTAACAGGAAAATATAATGTTTTGTTTTAAATAATATTCTCTATAATCTTGCAATGAAGTGCTTGTCTCTATTACCCCCATGAATCTCCTTTCTGTAAAAGCCTATTGCAAGCTCTAGATATCCCATGAATGGCAGTTTTTTGGAGGTTGTAGGAATGGAATCAAGAAGTAAAAACTGTATTCCAGGAGGAACTCAATAAATTAACAGAATAAAATGCATAACATAAAATTGAGAATTCATGAGGAACATGAATAACATTTGAAAGTGCTAGAATTAGAAGAAAGGTTGAAAAAGGCACTGGGCTTTCCATGTAAATAGGGTGGAGCTTGAGATGATTCTTCTGAGGTCACAAAGGAAAGGATGACACTGCTGACATCTTGATTAATTAGCTGATATAATATTGTAATTGAATACCAAATTAGATTTCATTACATAATGCATATATTTCTTCAATGACATGGCCACCATCTCTTTGCTCATAAATTTATTGCTTTTTTTCACTTCCCCTGGATTTCTATGCCCATATGCTAAGCATGGCTATTCATGACTTCTACTCTAAGATTCTTCTTTAATCTGCTCTTAGTGATAATATGCCATTATGAAACTCTCAGAGTCTGTATAATTGGTTAATATCTTCCTCAGAAAGTTGTGAGGATTCCGTAAAATAAGATACAGGAAGAAAGCAAGCTGTAAAGTACAGTTTTTATATTTAAACCACAGCTCACAACTTTTCTAATAAAAGAATAAACTAAGGCAGAGAATAGTCTCTAAACAACTCCCTCCCACCATGGACGATGCAGCTAGAAAGAACCTAGAGACTCCCCAGCACCTTCTTCATGTGACTCTGTTTAATTGCACACTAGAACCTGAACCCCGTCTTTCCCTGAAGTCTCTCTGCAGGAAGCTGTGTTCCCAGTGCCCGCAGATGGGGAGGTTATGGCAGTGTGATGACAGAATAGAGATAGTCCTGGCCCCTCAACCCTATATGTCCAGATTGTCCTTCAAATGTGACTTTCAACTGAGTAGTTACCCATACATAGAGATAGATGCCAGGCATTTAGAGTAAGTGCTTGGATTGGCTAATCTGTCTTCATTTGGTTGTCATGGAACGACTTGAACTATTTCAGAATTTACTAAATGTGAATAATGGCTAGATTTCCCTTAATTTTTTATATGAGAATGTGGCAACATCGATTTAAGATGGGTTGAGGGTGGGGTGGGGGTGAGGCTTGCCTTTCCTCAGAATATTTTCTGCTGTCATTTAACTCAATTTCTCCTGATTGTGGTCAATGGCAACAACAGATCGCTTTGATATCCTTTTATATATGTGTTGACAGCTTTGATGTTTCCACGTTGTCTTCCTATATCCCCCAGACTGAGCACATACAGTTCTCTTAACTTTCCCACACAGATCTTATTTTGTAAATTTTCTACCATCTTGTAGCTTGCTTCAAAGCATCCCATCTGTTTTCCTCTGAAGAAAACCCATGAAGAAAATCAAAAGGACAAGTAGAAATAAAAGGGCAAATATATATTTATAGTTTCTTCCATCTACCTCATTTGTCTTATTTGTCCATTAGCAAGAAAGGGGTACAAAAAAGAAATAAACCTGATATCCAAACCAGCAGTTGATCTTGTGCTGTGGGACAGCATGGCTAAGCCAGGTGCTTCCTTCTGAAACATTACTACTAAGCTTTAGTGCACAGTACAGTAAGTTTGATGCCTGAGTTAAAAAATAAAAAGTTTCTTACCTTGTTGGTACAGAGCTCATTGCACTAGATCTAATAGGCTTGATGTCGATATGAACAGGAGTATGGATGACCTGTCTTTTTTTAAGACTTTAGTTTAGATAAATGCAAGATAACCATAAAACCAAGCTTTACCAAGATTTTTCTGGGAGACTAAATAGATTTTGAAGCCACCCAAGTATTTTGCCTCAAGTTGAGTTTTTCTGGGAAGCTTACTTAAGATTGAACTAGGCACAATGGAAAAGTGTCACATACACACACATATACACAAACATATAACCTCTGCTCATTATTTAGTCCTTCTGTATCATGTTCAATAATGGATTTATAAGGTGTGGCTCTCTGAGGTTGAGGTGTTGGTTGTTTCTGCCATCTTTTTCATGTGTTTGTTTGTTTGTTTGAGATGGATTCCCGCTCTGTCACCCAGGCCATAGTACAGTGGCTTGATCTCCTCTCACTGCAATCTCCACCTCCTGGGTTCAAGCGATTCTCGTGCCTCAGCCTCCCAAGCAGCTGAGACAACAGGCGCTTGCCACCATGCCCAGCTAATTGTTGTGTTTTTAGTAGAGATGGGATTTCACCATGTTGGCCAGGCTTGTCTCAAACTCCTGACCTCAGATGATTCACCCACCTTGGCCTCCCAAAGTGATGGGATTACAGTCATGAGTCACCGCACCTGACCTTGCTATCCTTTCTTTTTAAAATGTATTTTGGTAGGAATGCTATGTAATATCTGTGTCCTGATAGTATGATGGTGATATTTGTCCAATACCAGTTTAACAACAATAAGCAAAAAATAAAAAAATAATGTGTTTTTGACAAAATCAGTGTTGTTAATGTTAATTTACTTAGTGTTGGCATTTTCATTGTTGACTTTCTCCACCAGAGATTTTAAGAACTCTTAGAATAGGAATTTCTTTTTTCATTTCTCTTTTCTAAGAATATGTAAGAATGGCAAGAAAATCTGTGATTTTGATTATAATACTAGGGTGCTTTCAAGAAATGGGTTAGTGTAATTTTGAATTGAGTTTGAATCAATTCAGTGAATAGAGAAAAATGGAAGGTCAATTCCAGAATTAAAGTAATTTATAGGAAAATAATTCCCTCCCCTGTTCCAGCCTTCCCAAAATAGCAGAGAAGTGAAAACTTACTAATTTACATGATGCTCTATATGACTATGTAGAAATCTAGAATGTGTTTTCCCTGAATTTGGTGCCAATAAAATTTTAAGTCATCTTTGCTAACTTATTTGAATGTTCTACAGTAAGAAAATATAAAAGTGAAAACCAAACCTGTGCTAGTTTTCCAAAGTAATTCATCATTTTTCTTAACTTTATATTACTTCTTTACACTGTGAACATCTGAGATAAATCTAGGTAATATTGTAGCACAGCAGGAATGTGATTATTTGGTTAACCTCACTGCTGCAGATCCCATATACTAATGCCTGAAATTGCATTAATGACATGTAATCACTTATTTCTCTATCATAGGTAAGGTTTCAAATGTAAATACTTTGGAAGAGGGTATATAGTATATATTGATTTTAATTTGTGTGAAAATAAATAGGTAGTCTTAGATCCTTTTTTGAACGTTTATTTTCAAACAAAGAATAAAGAGAAAAAATATGGTCAAAAGGGTGGAATGTATCGCTGAAGGAGAAAGAATACAGAGAAATGATCTTGAAGGCACTGACTTGCTTTTTTTCCTACTCCACATTGATATGAAGGCCACCCTAATGAAGATCCTCTCTCAAAGCTGACCTGGCATATTTTCACTCTACTTGAACCCTCGAGAGTAATGCCACAGATAAGCCGCTACCTGCTTTTAAGAGTTAATTTATTTACTAACTAGAATGTTTTAAATATTCAGACCATTAAACATAGGGCAGTGTGCCATCTGGGACAGCCTGACCCACTATATGAATGCTAGGAGTTGAGTAGTGGGAAGATTCTCTTTCTATTTGAGGTCGTTGTAAGCATCAGTACTGGAATATTTTTTCAATAATGAATAGAATCTTGTCTCAATTGTTTACTTGTCAGGATCAACTTGACTGCTTTCTGAAGATCACTGTGACATGGTAAATGTAAGAAAAGTAAAGGAAATTCTCAAAAAGAAATGGTTTAAAGCTTGAGTTTTGTCAGTCACTTAAAAGTAAAAATAAAATCCGTATACATATTTTAATACGTACAAAATACCAAATTTTATTTTATGCTAAACAGCATCCTTATGAGATTAAATAGTTTGGCTGGTAAGTTTTGATATTACAGATATAATTTTTGTTTAATTTAACTTTCTGTCTGTCTGGCTAAAACCTGCAAATATCATCACATATTGTCTTTACTTAACACACTGTCTTGTCCTTATATTACCTAATCATTTCTAAAATCATCAAGAATGAAGAGAATAGTTTATTTTCTTAGTCATATTCCCTCCACCCCAAGCGAATGTATAAAAGGTTCAACATCCCATTTTAAAATTTTAGGAAAGTCTTTAAATTATCTCGAACTTGGAACTTAATATTCTAAAAATAATCTTTTACCGCATAATTAGTTCATTGGTTTATTTCAGATATACATGTATTCGCTAACTCATGATTGAAACATTTTGTCTAGTTATTGTTTTAGGTGCTGCAGAGAAAAGGGTGAAAAACACATGCATTCAGCCCTCCATGAGCTTGCAGTCTTTGAGAGTAAAACATTTATGTAAATTATGAAACCACACTACTGCAGTGCTTACAAAGAAAATATGTGTGGGATCTTCCTGGAAGAACGTGTACAAATCCAGAGGAAAAGGCATCAAATTCAGTCTAACGTGTAGTGAAGTAGACTGAAAAAATCTGCAAGGTAGAGTGATGTAAATGACGTCTCCATCTTGAAATGCAAATGCAAATAAGAACTGCTGACCAGTTGAGAGGTTGCTACAATAGCACAAGAGACCAATGGTAATATGTTTCATACCATGGTGATACTTAAGCTGGAGAGACTTATACTGAGATAGCTTTGGTAATGTATTCACTAAATCTCAGCTAATTGGATTCAAGGGATTCTATTCTTAATTAGATAACATAATCATAAATAAGCAGAATTCAAGCTCTGAGTTTCTAGTATTTATTAGGATACTATGCTATATTATGCACAGAAATGTTTATTATTAAATAGGAAATATAATATGAATACTTACTCAGAAGTCTCATAATAAATGATAATCACAAGTAAGTTCAAAAACTATAAATCTTCTAGAGTTTCTCCAACCTCTAGATGGGCTCTTTGAGGCAAGATGGCTGTGAATGACTACAGAGCGGTTTCTTTTCTTTTGGGCCACCTATGTTGGAAAATTTTGTTAAATACATTTTTATCTTGGACAGTTAAAACCCTAAAAAGGCCAGGCGTGAGGGCTCACTCCTGTAATCCCAGCACTTTGGGAGGCTGAGGTGTGCAGATCACCTGAGGTCAGGAGTTCGAGACCAGCCTGCCCAATATGGCAAAACCCTATCTCCATTAAAAATACAAAAAGTAGCCAGGCATGGAGGTAGGCACCTGTAATCCCAGCTATTTGGTAGGCTGAGGCAGGAGAATCGCTTGAAGCTAGGAGGCGGAGGTTGCAGGAAGCAGAGACAGAGTCACGGCACTCCAGCCTAGGTGACGAGAATGAGGCTCTGTCAAAACAACAAAAACAAAAACAAAACAAAACAAAACAAAACAAAATCCCTAAAAAAAAAGTTTATTTGTGGGAAAAATATATTTATATATTGGACAGTTAAAATCCTAAATTAAAAAATCTATTTGTAAAAAAGAAAAGTTTAGTATATGTTAAAATTTCATTATGACTATCAAATAAAAGTACACATACTAATTATAAATACTTTAAACAATAGAGCAAAGTTTGAGGATAGTGTTAAAATAATTTATCTCTTAATAAAATTTACTTCAGGTATGTTTATATTGATGGAGAGAGAATTAAAGAGAGTAAGAGAAAAAGAAAGTTTTACCGACACTCAACATTGAATCGTATCATACTAAATAAAATTATTAATTTAAAGTCTTCACAAAGTTACCAAGAAAAGAGAAATTGAAGTGAAATTAAAACATTGCTGAGCTTTTAATAATCAATTCTTCATCCAAGAAATGAAACAAAACAAAACAAACCCTGTCAGATCTTTAGAAAATTCAGGCTACAAATTTCCAGAAACTTTATCATTTGACAATTATTTCTTCATCTAGAAACAGATGTGCTTGATAATTCCTTGTGTTCTTTCGGCATGACATCTCAAGTTTTTAAGTGCTTTGTTAAGATAAGTGCATCAGCTATCTATTTATGCGTTAATAAAAACACCTTGTTGGGCATGGTGGCTCATGCCTGTCACCCCAGCACTTTGTGAGGCCGATGTGGGTGATCACCTGAGCCCAAGAGTTTGAGACCAGCCTGACCAAAATGGTAAAATCCCATCTCTACTAAAAATACAAAAATTAGCCTGGCATAGTGGCACAAATGTGTAGTCCCAGCTTCTCTGGAGGCTGAGAAAGGAGAATCGCTTGAAACCCCCCACCCTCAATAAAAACACCTTAAAGCAAAACCCAGTAGTTTTCCACAATGGTTGAACTATTTAAATTCCCACTGACAGTGTAAAAGTGTTCCTTTTTCCCCACAATCTTACCAGCGTCCGTTGTTTTTTGACTTTTTAATAATTGCCATTCTGAATGGAGTGAGATGTTATCTCGTGGTTTTGATTTGGATTTCTCTAATGATCAGGGATATTGAGCTTTCTTTCATATGTTTGTTGGCCACATGAATATCTTCTTTAGAGAAGTGTCTGTTCATGTCCTTTGTCCACTTTTTAATGGGTTTTTTCATTTTTCTCTTGTAAATTTGTTTAAGTTCCTTGTAGATTCTGGACATTAGACTTTTGTCAGATGCATAGATTGCAAAAGTTTTCTCCCATTCTGTAGGTTGCCTGTTCTCTCTAATGATAGTTTCTTTTGCTGTGCAGAAGCTCTTTCATTTAATTAGATCCCATTTGTTAATTTTTGTTTTTGTTTCAATTGCTTTTGATGATTTCGTCATGAAATCTTTCCCCATGCTTATGTTCCGAATGATACTGCCCAGGTTTTCTTCTAGGGATTTTATAGTTTTGGGTTTTACATTTAAGTTGTTAATCCATTTTCAGTTAATTATTGTATATGGTGTAAGGAAGGGATCCAGTTTCAGTTTTCTACATATGGCTAGCCAGTTTTCCCAGCACCATTTATTAAATAGGGAATCCTTTCCTTATTGCTTATTTTTGTCAAGTTTGTCAAAGATCAGATGGTTGTAGATGTGTGGTCTTCTTTCTGAGTTCTTTTGTCTATTCCATTAGTCTGTCTATTTTTTGTACCAGTACCATACTATTTTGGTCTCTCCAGTCTTGTAGTACAGTTTGAAGTTCAGTAGCGTGATACCCCCAGCTTTATTCTTTTTGATTAGGTTTGTCTTGACTATGAGAACTTTTTGGGTGGGGTTCCATTGAATTGTTGAATAGTTTCTTCTAATTCTGTGAAGAATGTCAATGGTAGTTTAATGGGAATAGCATTGAATATATAGATTACATTGGGCCACATGGCCATTTTCATGATATTGATTCTTCCTATCCATGAGCATGGAATGTTTTTCTATTTGCTTGTGTCCTCTCTTATTTCCTTGAGCAGTGGTTTGTAGTCTCCTGGAAGAGGTTCTTCACTTCCCTCATTAGCTGTATTCCTAGGTGTTTTATTCTCTTTGTAGCAATTGTGAATGGGAGTTCATTTATGATTTGGCTCCCTGCTTACCTGTTGTTGGTGTATAGGAATGTTTGTGACTTTTGGATATTGACTTTGTATCCTGAGACTGCTGAATTTGCTTATCAGCTTAAGAAGCTTTGGGGCTGAGATGATGGAGTTTTCTAGACATAGGATCATGTCATCTGCAATTTGACTTCCTCTCTTCCTATCTGAATACTCTTTAAAATAACATTTTAAAATAAAATTAAATTAAAATTAAAAAATCAGAGTCTTTTGAATCAGATCCAGTTGTCTACACATTCCAGATTCACAAATTACTTATTATGTTGCTTTGGGAAAGCCACTTCATGTTTCTAAACCTACATTTCTTCATATGTAAAATAAAGAATAACAGTACTACTTAATTGAGTTGTTGGGATGATTGAAGAGATAATTTATGTGAAATGCTTAAAATAGGGTGTACATTATGCACATTCAATTAATGCTACATATCAGAGTAGAGTTTCTATGTTTATTTCCTACTGCCTTTCAAAATGGGCATGCTCTTGGTATAACATTATATTCCACAAATGTTTAATTTTATGTCTTTATTCAAGAGCACTTGGGTAGTGAACAACATGCTGAAGAATTTGCTATGGATTGCTAAATGCCTACATAAAACATAGCTTATAGGAGGCTGAGGCAGGTGGATCACTTGATGCCAGGAGTTTGAGACCAAACTTGGTAACATGGTAAAACCCAATTTCTAACCAAAATGCAAAAATTAGCCAGGTGTGGTGACACATGCCTATAGTCCCAGAAATACCATTTGACACAGCAATCCCATTACTGATTATATACCCCTCCAAAATATAAATCATTCTATTACAAAGAAACCTGCACGTGTATGTTCATATCAGAGCTACTAACAATAGCAAAGACATGGAAGCAACCCAAATGCCCATGACTGATAGACTGGATAAAGAAAATGTGTTACATATACACCATAGAATACTATGCAGCCATAAAAAGGAATGAGATCATGTCCTTTGCAGGGACATGGATGGAGCCAAAAGCCATTATCCTCAGCAAACTAACACAGGAACAGAAAACCAAACACTCCATGTTCTCACTTATAAGTGGGATCTGAACAGTGAGATCACATAGATACAAAGAGGGGAACAACACACACTGGGGCCTGTCAGGGCGTCTGGTGGGGGAAGGGAAAGCATTAGGAAAAGTAGCTAATCCAAACTGGGCTTAGTACCTAGGTGATGTGTTGATAGGTGCAGCAAACCTCCATGGCACATGTTTACCTGTGTAACAAACCTGCACATGCTGTACCCCAGAAACTTAAAATAAAAATAAATTTAAAACCAGTTTAATATTTTTCACAATTCTCTCAGTGGGATGGGCATTCTTCTACTAGTTTCGCCTGGACTCACACATGTGGCATCCTTCAGCTGGAGAATCCCCTGAACCTCTCTCCTCATGTGGTCATTGTTCCTTAAGGCCACTAGACAAGACTGGGATTTCTCAGCTGGTGGCATCTGTAGTACAAGAGTGCAGTCCTCAACGTGCAAACACTCACCAAGCCTTTGCTTGTATCATGTTTGCCCATGTCTCATTGGTCAAGCAAGTCCCATGGCCAAGCCCAAGATACTGTGAAAGGGACTACATAAGGGCAAGAATATTGAAAGGGGGATTGATTGATGGGACAATTGATGATACACTCTACCTCCTTTTTAATAAATAGTACATGCACATTCTAATTCAACTTTTAAAGTAAGATAATAAACTATGCATCTTTGCCACTTAAAAAATATCTTTTATATTTAATTTTATTTTTTATTTTAGTTTCCTTTAAAAGGAGTTAAAGCAAGCTGCTGTCAACCATCTGGGTTACCAAAGAGGGTATCTCATCATTGTCTCATCTCTTTAGAAAAGGCCATCTGTCTGCACACCATCAGTGGAGGGTCTCAGCATATCTTGGTGTAGGACAGATGGAGTTTTCCATCTGTGTATTTTTTTATTGAAAATATTAAAAGGTGGCATCCTTCTCCTCCTCCTCCTCCTCTTCCTCCTCCTCCTTCTCCTTCCCCTTCTTCTTCTTTTATTATTGAGACAGGGTCTTGCTCTGTCACTTAGGCTAGAGTGCAGTGCATGATACTAGCTCACTGCAATCTCTGCCTCCCAGACTCAAGCCGTCCTTCCACTTCAGCCTCCCAAGTAACTGAGACTATAGGTATTTGTCACCATGCCCAGCTAATTTTTGTGTTTTTAGTAGAGACAGGGTTTCACCATGTTGCCCAGGCTGGTCTCAAATTTCTGGCCTTGAGTGAGCCACCCACCTCCACCTCCTATAAACCATGTTTTCTTTTCTTTTCTTTTTTTTTGGAGATGGAGTCTCACTCTGTCGCCCAGGCGACAGAGTGCAGTGGCGTGATTTAAGAAAATATCCCTTGATCACTGCTATGAAGGTTGGGAAAGTGATCCTCTTCCAATTCTTCCACCACTGTTCTTTACTTCCTGCTTCTTACTAGTTATATGACCATTATTACACAATTATATATAGCATTAATGTTCTCTAAATTATGTTCTCAAAGTTTGTAACTTTACTTAGTATTTCTTTCAGAAAGTTTAGTATAGAAGTAAAGAGCCCAGGCCCTGAAGTCGGAATACTTTGGGAGTAGAATCCCTCTTCCACTTATTCTTAACTATTTATATTTGGATATACACACACACACACGCACACACACACACACAGAATGATGCATGCATATATATAGTTTTATATATAATTGAAAATTGTGTGTATTGATATACATATATATATGTGTGTACATAAAGTTTTTCCATCATAATAAATGGTCAAATACTATTCTATATTTTCATTATAGTGTGCAAACTGATTCTTACTAGGAGCTCTTGTACCCCAATACTTTTACCTTTAAATATGTTTAATTTGATTCATGTCTTAATTGGTTGAATTTCAACTTAAAGAAATTTACCCAAAGAATACTCATAATGGCAGTTATCACATTACCTTGTATAAAATAGGAGCTTGGTAAATATTTGTTGAATAAATTAAAGCTGGATATTATCTGTATTGCTTCATGGAGTAGATACTTTACGTTTTGCCTTTTTATTTGACTTACATCTTAATTGGATATGATATTTGCAGTTCAAACTTTATTTCCTTGAGAAGTTTGTAGACATTTATGCCACTGAATTTTAGTATGTGGTAGTTTGAGTCAAGCCAGATTTTTTTTTTCTCTTGCAGATAGTTTGGGTTTTTCAGCCTAAATATTTGAAGAATTATTTTTTAATATTAGAAGTTTCCTAATTTAACTATTATGCACCTCATTGGTGAGCAATCTGTACCACTTATTTCTTTTCTTTTCTTTTTTCTTTCTTTTTTTTTTTTTTTTTGACAGAGTCTTGCTTGCTTCCTTGCCCAGGCTGGAGTGCAGTGGCACAATCTCAGCTTGCTGCAACCTCTGCCTCCCAAGTTTAAGGGATTCTCCTGCCTCAGCCTCCCGAGTAGCTGGAATTACAGTCGCGCTCCACAGCACCCGGCTAATTTTTGTATTTTTAGTAGAGACGGGGTTTCACCATGTTGGCCAGGCTGGTCTTGAACTCCCGACCTCAAATGATCTGCCCTCCTGGGCCTCCCAAAGTGCCGGAATTCGAGGCATAAGCCACCACACCCAGCCTATATCATTTTTTTTTTTTTTTCTGAAACATAGATTATCTTTTATTCTGAACATTGGCTTTTTTATGTCATAAAACGTTTCTGGAAATAAATTTTTCAGTTCATATCTGCCCATTTGTTGGGCGTGAGGCCTCAGAAACACCAGCTGTCTTTGTGTTGGGTCCTTTTTGCCTCTTCTTCATAACTACATTTTCTCTGTTAAAATCTTAGGCCAGGCACAGTGGCTCATGCCTGTAGTTCCAGCACTTTGGCAGGCCGAGGCAGGCGGATTACCTGAGCTCAGGAGTTTGAGACCAGTCTGGATAACATGGTGAAACCCTGTCTCTATCTGAAATACGAAAAAATTAGCAGGGCATGGTGATGGGAACCTGTAGTCCCAGCTTCTCGGGAGGCTGAGGCAGGAGAACCGCTTGAACCCGGGAGGCAGAGGTTGCTGTGAGCGGAGATCAGGCCACTGCACTCCAGCATGGACAACCAAGTGAGACTTCCTCTCAAAACCAAACCAAACCAAACCCTTATTAACAGTCTATGAACAGAAACTGCATAAGCATTTCTTCATGTTAGAATTATGACTTTCAGCCTTGTCTCTTTGTTATTTTAAAACTATTTATTAGATTTTAAAAATAATACTCTTATATTTTCAATTAGCAATCTCTTCTATTATCTTTATGTTATCGTATAGTTTTTAGTCCTTACTTTAATTAGATTATTGTTATTATTAAAATTTCCTATCACTTAGTGAACTTCTGAGTGATGTTTTTGCTTCTCATGTTAAATTTTGATCTTTGTTTGATACTCTTGCAGAATGTCATGCCGTTTCTCATCAACTTGCTCGTGCCTGTGAAATTCCCCAGTATTATATTTGTTGTGTAAAGTGTGGCAGTTTTCTAAAATTTGTTTTTATTTTATTTGAGAAGTCTTTGTTTCCCCACTAATTTTAGTTTGAGGGTAAGGAAATTTATTGTTCTTTCTACTCTTTTTCCTTCTTTCACTTATTTGGGTCAGAGGAAGCCTCATTGAATGCCAGGACATTCACCACTACCTAATAGAAATTGTCTTTCCTGCTAGTGGTAGTGGAGACCATTTAGGAAGCAATGCTAAATGTGTATACTCAAAACAACAGAACCACAGAATAGATGAAGAAAAACTGAGAGGACTGAAAGAATAAACACATGCACAAAACTATGATTGGAGAAGTTAACAACTGGTAGACCAAAAATAGAAAAGGATGTAGAATAACTCAATAACACCATCAAATAAAAGTATTTAATGAACATTTTATAACACTCCACCCAACAGCATCAGAATGCACACTTCTTTCAAGTGTTCAGGAAAGACATGCCAAGCTAAATCACATCCTGGGGCATGAAACAAACCTCAACAAATTTAAAGAATTCAAAGCATACTGAGTGCGTTCTTCAAACACCATGGAATCAAACTAGAAACCAATAACAAAGATAAAGGAAAAATCTTCAAATCCCAGAAACTAAACAATATACATCTAAATGATCCATGGATAAATAAGGAAGTCTCAATGGAAATAAAAACATACATTGCCTGAATGAAAATAAAAATAAAAAATATTTAAATTTGTAAGGCAAAGTTAGTGAGTATTGGGACGAAAATTTACACCACTGAATGCATAATTAGTAGAGAGAAAATGTCTTAAATCAATAGTCTAAACTCCCGTCTCAAGAACTAAATAAATAAATAAGTAAAATAAACCTGGGCCAATCAGAAGGAAAAAAGAAATAATAGAAGATGGCCGAAAAGGAACAGCTCCAGTCTCCAACTCCCAGCGCGAGCGACACAGAAGACCGGTGATTTCTGCATTTTCAACTGAGGTACTGGGGTCATCTCACTAGGGAGTGCCAGACAATCAGTGCTGGTCAGCTGCTGCAGCCTGACCAGCGAGAGCTGAAGCAGGGCGAGGCATCGCCTCACCTGGAAGCCAAGGGGGAAGGGAATCCATTT
>NW_016808893.1:125201-169067 GCF_001698545.2 Rhinopithecus bieti | reverse complement strand
GGGGGGGAAAAAAAAAAAAAATTAAAAAAATTGAAAAAAAAAAAAAAAAAAAAATAAGGAGGAGAAATAGCAGAAATTAATGAAATTGGAACAAAAAGTAAATAACAGAAACAATGAAACAGCTAGCTGGTTCTTAAAAAGACTGACAACAATACTTACCTGGCAGGGGAGATACCATGATCACGAAGGTGGTTTTCCCAGGGCGAGGCTTATCCATTGCCCTCCGGATGTGCTGACCCCTGCGATTTCCCCAAATGTGGGAAACTCGACTGCATAATTTGTGGTAGTGGGGGACTGCGTTCGCGCTTTCCCCTAAAAAAAAAAAAAAAAAAAAAAAAAAAAGAGACTGACAAAATTCACAAACTACTAGCAAGACGGAGAAAAAATAGAAGAAAAAATTACCAATATCACAAATGAAACAGGGACATCACTATAGACTTTACGGACACCAAAAGGATAACCAAGAAATACAATAAAGAACTGTATACATGTGAATTTAGCAATTTTGGGGAAATGAGCTAGTTTCTAGAAAAACACAAACTACTGCAATTCATGCAATATAAAATCAGTAAGTTAAATAATCCTATAACTCTTAAGAAAATTAAAATTTTAATTTAAATAATACACCAAAAAAATCTAGGTTCAGATGGTTTCACTGAAGAATTATTTCAAATGTTTAAAAAATTAATATAAATTCTATACAATCCCTTCCTGAAAATAAAAGAGTAAAGAATACTCCAATTTCATTTATTAAGCTAGAATTGTCCTGAAGCCAAAATCATACAAAGACATAGAAAATACAAAGACAAAATATAAACTGCAGACCATTATCTGTCTTGAATATAGACACAAAAATCTTTAGTAAAATATTAGCAAATATAAATCAGTAATATATTAAAAATATCATGATTAAGTGGGTTTTAATCTAGAGATACAAGGCTGGCTTAATTTTGAAAATAAAATAGTGTAGTCCACCATATTAACAAGCTAAAGCAGAAAACTCTCATGGTTATATCAGTGGATTCCAAATATACACATATATATATGTGTGTATATGCTTGAATATTTTTCCAAATTCAACATTAATCATGATATAAACTCTCAGAAAAATGAGAATAGAGGAGAACTTCCTGAACTTTATAGAGAACATCTATAAAAAACCTACAGCTAATGTATACCAATGGTAAAAGACTGAATGTTCTCTCCTAAGATGAACAGCAAGGCTAGTGTCTCTGCTTTTATTCAGTCACCCTTATTTAACTTAGGACAGGAAGTTCTAGCCAGTACAATAGGGAAAAGAAAGGAATAAAAAGCATGCTCATTGGAAAAGACAAAATAAATAGTGTCCATTCGCAGATGACATATTTGCCTACAAAGAAAATCTCAAGAAATTGTGAAAAACACTCCTAGAACTAATAGGTGATTTCAGCAGTGTTACAGAATGCAAGATAAACATACGAAGTTGGATTGAATATCTATATACCAGTAACAGATATGTTGACATTGAAATTAAAATGTCATTTCCAATCACTCAAGAAAAGAAAATACTTAGGAGCAAATCTAACAAAACACGTGCAGGAGTGTATGCTGCAAACTGCAGAATGTTGATGAAGGAAATCAAAGGAAATGTAAATAAACATAGAGAGATTTCATAGATTAGAAGACTCAACATCCAGTCTGTGCAACACTGTGAAACCCTCTATCTACAAAAAATACAAAAATTAACTGGGCATGGTGGCACGCACCTGTCTATAGTCCCAGATCCTCAGGATGCTAATGTGGGAGGATCACTTGAGCTTGGGAGGCTGAGGCTGCAGTGAGCCCGACCACACCACTGCAGTCCAGGCTGAACGACAGAGTAAAACCCTGTCTCAAAAAACAGTCAAACAAACAAAACAAGACTCAACATGGTAAGGATGACAGTTTCCCCAGATATATATACAGGTTTTAGATAATTCTTATCAAAATCTCACCAAGATTTTTGTTGATATAGAAAATAGAATTCTAAAATTTATGTTAAAAGACAAAGAAGTCTTAATAGCTAAAACAATTTTGAAAAAAAGAAAAAGAAAAAAAATCAAGTGGGAGGAACCCATCGACCTAAGATGCATTTTATAGCTACACTAATCAAGACTAAGTAGTGTTAGTGGAATGAAAGGACAAATGGAGTGAAACAGAGAATGCAGAAATACAGTATATCCCCATATATATATATACAGCCAATTAATTTTTGACAGAGATGCGGAAGCACTTCAATGGAGAAAAGACAACCTTTTCAGCAAATGATGCTGCAGTAATTGGACATCCATAGGCAAAACAATCAAACAAAAAGACCGTGGGAGAAGTCTCATGCTTTATTTAAAAAAAACAAAACAACAACAAACAAAACGAAACAAAGCAAAACCTCCAAATGAATTCACAGACTTCAATGTAAAATATAAAACTAAAATAGTTTTGTTACAAAAAAAAAAAAAAAAAAAAACCCTAGAAGAAAATACACAGGATCTACAGGTTGACAGAATTCTTAGCCTTGGTACTAAAAGCACAATTCATGAGAAAAGTTGAAAATTGAACTTGATGAAAATTAAAATTTTGCTCTGTTAAAGCTCCATTAACAGGGTGAAAACACAGAGTGGGTAAAAATTCTTGAAAAGTACATATCTGACAAAAGGTGATGTGTAGAATATATTAATAGCCCTTAAAAGTCAAGGGGAAAATAACAATCTGATTAGAAAATGGGCCAAAGATATGAAGATAAATTTCATTGATGAAAATACACAGATATAATTAAGCACATGAAAAAACGTTCAACTGTATAAGCTGTTAGAGAAATGTAAACTAAAACCACAGTGAGGTATCTTTATACACATGTCAAGGTATATTTTCTTATTCTAAAATAAGAAAATGGTGATAACCAAAATCATGGCAAGGATACCAAAAAACTAGATCACTCACATATTGCTGTCACTCTGGAAAATAGTTTAGCAGTTTTTTAAAGAAAACTGAACACGCAACCAGAAGCTGCACTACTCTGCTTTATCTCCAAGAAATGAAGACTTATTTTCACACAAAAACCTGGACTTGAATGTTTATAGCAGCTTTATTTATAATAGCTCCAAACCAGAAAATATCCAGATATTCTTTAACAGGTAAAGGGTTAAATAAATATGGTATTTCCATACTCTGGAATACTCAGCAATAAAAATGAATAAACTTATGATGCACAGAGCAACATGGATGAATGTCCAGATAATTATCCTAAGTGAAGAAGAGTACTTCTCAAAAGGTTGTATAGTGTAATTCCCTTTATAAAGCATTTTTGAATTGGCAAAATTATAAAAAAGGAGAAGAGATTAGGGCTTAACAGGTGCTAAGGAAGTGGTCAAGGTGAAAGGAGAGTAGGTCTGGCTGCAAAAGAGCTACATGAAATGTCATGTGTTGATGAAAATACTGTGTATTTTAACTGTTTTCATGTCATTATCCTGTTTGTGATATTGTATTTCTCAATATGTTACCATTAGGGAAACTGGATTAGGGTACAAGAAATCTGTCTGCATTGTTTCTTAATGATTGCAAGTAAATTTACAATTATCTTAATTAAATTAAATAAATTAATTGAAAGCTTAATTAAAAAGAACACAACGCATGACTTATGAGATAAATGGATTGAGACAACACTCCAAAACTTAGTAACACATAATAAAGATAGGAACCTAATTAAAATAGTAGCAGTTTTACACATTTTAAGTGGTCAAGAAATACATAAACACTATGTTAAATATTCCATTTCATCTTAAGAAAGAAAATTCCTTAAAGCCTAAAGAATCCTGTGCTTACTCAACCACTGGGAAAGGTTTTATAATATGATTAATATGGTTTTTGTAATTTCAAAACTATTACTAAGTTATTATGTGCTTGCATGGGAAGAAAAATATAAGCCAACTTTTTAAATATCTTAACTTTACAATTTTTGGGGGTAGGTTATAGGAATAATCAATAGCATATTATAAACTTACACAAGAATGAAATTCAGTTCTCATATAATCTTGTCATTTATTCAGTTGATTTGGTCTGTCATGAGGTAGAGAAATATAACAGCTTTCTTAGTACGAGACTGTTATACATTCAGTGTAAAATAATTTAGATTTATAAAGTATTATTTTTTTCACAGACTAACCCTGTAGAGACTTGACAAAATGGGAAAATACAAGTATCTTGGCTTCTTTTAAGCTGATCTTTGTAAAGTGGAGTTCTTCCAAAGTAAGCATTTATACTACCATTTTGAGGAAAATGTAATATTGAAATCTGTATGACTGTGCATTAACTTAATCCATGTGTGCCTATGTTTAGCAACCAGCTAGAGAATTAATATCCATCCCTTCCCTAGTGATAAAGACTCAAATTTCTTACAACATTGTAAAGCCTTCTTAACTAAATCATGGTTATGCTAATAAATTCATATCTTAAAGGGCTTAAACACAAGAGAATAAAGACTTAATAATGAAATTTAATGGATTACAATCCATTTAAACTGTACATTCAGAAAGACTTTGTTTCATCAGGGAACTTTCTCTAGGTTAATAAATGATAATTTTTTGTCCTGCATGTAAGAAATAACCCTGGATAACCACACAAGCAAGGTCAGCTCACTGATCAAAATACTAACAGGGAAGTTACGGACATGAGGTGCTTTAAGGGCAATTTATCTCCAGACCTGGACCATGACCTCGACACAGGACACTTTTTCCCTCTCTTACAAAATAGCTATTTACAGTCAGTTTGTTTTTGAATGACTCATTTGAGAGAAGTAGCTTTTCATACCTAAAGATGAAAAATACTCGTAAGGGAAACATGTCAAGTTACTCCCTCATCTACTTACTGCTTGTGGCTCTCAAAAACACAAACCACTTTGATAGTGGGATTAAATAAGTCAGGAAACAAAAGATTTGGCCATGAGTCAGTTAAGCTGGGTTTTGGAGTTAGGTCCTGTAAACCCCAAGAGATCCTCTTTGTTCCATTGGCAAACCAGCTGCCTTACTGCTTTAGAATGCTCTGAAAGTTATTTAACTGACCCATACCAAACTGACCAGTCACTCTGAACTGGGTGCCCTGCCCCAGGTGCGTGTGTAAAGATGCACGTAGGACAGATTCACAAATTAACATTTGTGAATAAGAAATACATAAATTGGGGAAATGGACAAGGTTTCACTCAAGAGGTGGAACTGGAAGGAAAAACTGTGACTCCTCTGAAAGAAAATAGCCACAGGTGAGGTGGAAGTCTGGGAGACAGGACCTATCTGCATATTAGAACCTAGAGGTAGAGAGAGCAGGGGTTATGGCTAAGTGTAAGGCTGTGTCTGGCCATTAGAGGGCACACACACACACACCTAAAATTCCCAATTGTGAGTATGTAGATTTGGGAAAGGGAGGACCATGACACATGGCAAAGAGCTACATCACTGTGAGCCAGCAATCGGCAGTGCAACAATGTTGTGTAGTGCAACATCCTTTAGAAAGAGCTGGTTTTAAAAGTGAAGAAGAAAAAAAATAACAATAGTAGAACATCAGCACTTGAAAAATTTACCATGACAAAGGTATTGGTAATAGCAAAGATGACCATAAACACATCTGATTATACGCATAGGTGGTATAAATCTCAAGCCACATAATTCAGGTATATTGAGAATGATAAGTTGTTCTATTACTCAATTTTATATTTTACATCCTCATTCAGCTAGAATGGAAGAAACTGAAATAATAATTTCTCAGGCTCTTTCTTGATCCATGCATCTGTGTTCAAGTGGCAGGAGCCTAAAGAACTGCCAAAGGGTCATTTCTAGTTATTTCTTCACTCTTGTGAAATGCCAGGTCATAATTTATTGCTCTTTAACCAGCCCTTTTGTGCCCCAGAGCTCTCAGTGACACATTAGTGATATACTTGGGATCACAGGGATTAGTTTGCCATGTTCTGCTTTCCTGGGAGGGCAGAAGCCTCAATGAGGATGCCGGAAACTTGCTACCCTAGACCTGCCACTTGGATGGTAGTTGGTCTTGAATCAATCCTGGAGGACTTCCTCATCCCCATGGCTCTTCTCAGAATCCCCATTGCAGGTTCTCTCTGCAGAAGACCCATTAGTATCTAAAGTTTCTCAATTTAGTTTCTTCTCTCCTTTCTCCTTCAAACTGGGGCTGTTTTTAACTATCTGGACCACTTCAGCAAATGGAAATAGATTAAACTACATATTTTGGCGGAAACCTTAGTGCCAGAGGTTACACAAGTCTAGCCAACAATAGGTGGAAATGTCCTAGTGTATATGCCTGGTATCTTCTTAGTTTACATTAAAGAACAAGGTTTGTGGAGATAAAAATCTCAAACTACAACTCTTTTTCCCTGTCTTCTAATCGGTTGAATCTTTCTCCTGGAGCAAAGAGCAAAGAAAAACCTAAATGTTTTAATATGGGGAAAATGGGTGAGTAGAGGAGCAAAAGGAGAACTTACAGGAGAATCATAGAGAGAGAGAGAAAGAGAGAGAGAGAGAGAGATATCAGCAGATCAGGAGATAGATTGGCAGATAGATAGATGATAGATAGGAAGATAGATAAATAGATAGATCAGGAGATAGACCAGCAGACAGGTAAGTAGATAGATAGATAGATAGATAGATAGATAGATAGATAGATAGCAAAAATAGGTAGGCAGGTAGAGAGACAGATGGATAGATAATGACTCTGCCATATAAGTTAGACTTCTAGCACATCATGATGATGACACTCAAGAATACCGAGTTATGAATTACCTTGAAGGCTGTAGTAGCATGCTACTGGATAAAGCCAAGAAGAAATCACATCCATTTTAACCCACTATTTAAGATCTTGGAGTGACTGCCATGGTGTCCTCACAACCCAGTAAATGCTTATCTTCTAGAACTGTCTATAGTATGGCCATCGAAATACTACTTAGCACTGATCCAGGTGGTCAGAAATCCTAAAATGTGAGAGACACATGATTTTGTTATTAATAATAATGTTAAATAAACTCGGTCGATACTTGACCAAAGGTTATGGAGCATGAAACAAATGTAGATCAAAAGCACATAGAGGCTTCATTTATATCCAATTTTTATTTTTAGGTGGTCTTTCTAGTAACCACAAGACAACTAATATTTAATATAGTATTTATTAAAATTGCAAACAAATAGCTGTATATCACAAGGTATTTCCATTTAGTTCAGTCGAAACTTGTGCATATGGCAACAATTAATGCTAAATACCCAACAGTAGTTGTATAAAGTAGTTAGGTTTACTTGTTTATAACTCCTTTAGGTGTACAAGTTAGTGTTAGGGAAACAACTCAATCTCTATAGGAAACTCAGGGTTTCCTACCGCATCTAAGAAAGAGCAAAACTGGTAAGATACAGGTCAAAAAATATTTTAATATCCTCTATAAGAGTATCAAACAATTATTATGTGTCATTTTATTCAACATGTAACTCATTTAATCTTTAGTGAGTCATAGACTATGATTATCTTCATTTACAAATAAGGAAGCTGAGGCACTGAGAGGTTGCATAGCTTGTCCAAGTCAGTGGATGAGCCAGGATTTACAACCTGGCAGACTGCTATAGTCTATGAACTTACCTTCTTCCCTCCACACCCCAGATACTCCAGTTTCCTTGGACCTTGTAATTAACATGAGTTCAGAGACACTAGGCCTTCAAAGTGGCATTTACATTTAAGAACAGTCAAAGGTAATAGTTGTGGTGTTGAGTCAAATTATTAGAGATTTTAAATAAATTTATGTTTACTTATTTGTACTAATGAAAATATTAATTTGTTCACTTGATTGAAGCCTTCACATATGAGGATATATTATTTACATATGTACATTTGCTGAACATTTCTTTATGACTTTGTCTAAAGATTTTCTCCCTTCTTAGTGACTAGTTATGGACAATTTGAGTTTATGATAATTTCCAAAGTATCATATGGAAATATGAAGTGCAAGACATTAATTGGGGTCTTTAGGCAAAACCAAAAATGTAAGTTTAATTGACTTTCCTAAAGAAATCCACAGATCAAATCTTCCAGTCATATATAATTTTAGAAAGTGTGGTATGTGGTAGGGAGTGAAATTATGAGTCAGTAGACTAGAATGTGTTTGGTTGCAGTGTGATCTTGGGAAAGTTACTTAACTTTTCTAACCCTCAATTTCCTAATTGTAAAATATAAATAAAAATGTGAGTCAGATGAGTTGGCTCACACCCATATCCCAGCACTTTGGGAGGCTGAGGAAGATGGATTGCTTGAGTCCAGGAGTTCGAGACCAGTCTGAGCAACATAGGGAGACTTCGTCTCTACAAAAAAATTATGCAGGCATGGAGGCATGTACCTGTGGTCCAAGCTACTCAGGAGACTGAGGTGGGAGAATCACTTGAGTCCAGGAGCTTGAAGCTGCAGTGGGCCACGATGGCACCACTGTACACCAGCCTTGGCAACAGAGTGAGAACCTGTTTTTTTGTTTGTTTGTTTTTTAGTGTCTATATAGGTCTCTGTGAAGATAAATGAGATAAAGTACAAATCCATCCTGAAAAATGGTGGTACCTTCTCAACTAATATTAGCTATTACCCCTATTTGGGCAAGAACATTATAATGGTACCTAGAAAAATGTTTTGTCACCAAATCACTGAGGTCAGCAAATAGGGTGTCTTTTGGGCCTGAAAAGTTCTTGTCATGACTTTCATGAATTGCAGAAAAGTATATCCACTTTGGTCAGATTGCCTGGATTTATATCCTGTATCTGCCACTTACTAGCTGGTGATTCTGGGCAAGTTGCTTAATGTCTTTGTATTTCTGTTTACTCACTTATTTAATGTGTGTAATAATAGTACTCTCATTAGTTGTTATGAAGATAAAATAAGTTAATATTTATAGATTTTGAAAGTAGTGATTTATACACAATTACTACTACATAGGTGCTTGTTAATAACTACCTTCACAATGTCTTGCTCACTTAAACTCTAATAATGGTATTAGACTGTATGGTTTATTTAGTCACATACATTTCTGGCATTTTTTGGTTTACGGCTCAAATAGAAAATTATATCATACCTTGGAGAGATAAGCAGAAGTGAAAGCTTTCAGATATTCTGCAAATATTATTTACAGAGCTGAATAGTTCACCTTCATGCTGCTGACAAGTCTTGATTGATTTACTGTTTTTGAAATGTGGTGTCCATTGTGTATTTAAACAGACATAATACAAGTAAAATTTTGAATTTGTTATATGTTCTCAAAGATGTCTGACATTATATATCATACACATAAGAATTTGTGTTAATATAGGAAAGAGAAAGCCTGTATAAAAGTGCAGTTACATTGGTGTTGACGATTGTGAGTATTAGACACACACACACACACACGCACACATGCACACATCTTATTTCTGTAATAACAGAGGATTATAGAAATAGGTAATCATGGGTCCAAATCTGCAATTTCTTCCAATCCTCAAGAGTTCTATCTTGCTAATCTGCAAGCTGTTGCTAACCAATAAAATTGCCCCTCAAATATAAACCCCATTCTCCATGCTGGATTCAAAGATTCTAACCCTATTTTTCATCCCAGTGTATGATTAGATGCTGGCTGATTGAGTTTCTCATACAAGTGATGAGACACCTTGTCAAGGTTACAGTCAGTAACTCAAACACTCATCTCGTATCATTTAGAGTTGGAAGGTGGTAGTTGCATTTATTTCTGTTAAGTGAGCATTGGAGATAAATGGCAGGGTTTATTTTCCAACTTAACACTTTTGTGAAGGTGAATAATGGATAGCTAAAAGCACCGGTGATATCTTAACAAAAAAGAATGGGAACTTGGATTTAGCCTGCTTTATCTGTCTAAAATAATATTCCCTATTTTTACCTGTTATTGACCTCTCAGTTGTACCCTATTCTGTAAGCTTATTTTTTGGCAAAAACAAAAAATGTCAGAATCAAAGAAGAGGTCATTAAGTATTTCATCTGTGGAGTGTGGACCATGTCATATACATGCTTAATATATTTTGTCAGAAGGTAACATGTACTTTGAAAGTGAAATTTAAAAATAAATCTTTTAAGAATATTGTTATGAATGGAAGCTTAAAAGGAGTGCTTTCCAGATCAAACTGAAGTCCACAAAATATGACGTGATGATAATATGGCTAGGCTTCAACACGGAAAGAACAAGCATAGTTTCTTTGTAAGAAGCCACTGGTGAGCATCGTGATAACCAACTCAGATGCAAATGCCATCAAGAGAGAATACAGTTCTTTCTAGTTTCCTTGTAGAAAATGGCCATTTTGTAAATGGCAAGAAATGACTTTCAAAACTTTGATGGAAAGAATGTGATCTCTGCCTGCAGATACTCAGTAGTGATTCTCCTGACTTGTGCTGAAGGGGGAGCAGGGTGGTTAAACGTGACCAACCCACTGACTTTAAAGCACAACAAAATATGAGTTTTTAAACGCCTACTCCCTTTGGCCATTCCTGCCTCTTGGTTTAACTATTGATCTCATTACCAAAGTCAAGCAAAATTACCCTAGCTGCTAAGGTTTGTGAGAAAACACGGTGAGGGAAAGGTTAGTGGAACCCATCTCTTGACTGCTGAATGCCTAGGGTCCTTTTACATGGCAGGGTGATACATTGTTCCCTGTGCTTTCCTTGCTATAATCCTACTGTTCTACAAACCAGTATATAATTTTTAAATCTATCTCATTATTAGCACATTTCAATAAAGTTCAAATTTGTATAGACTCAAAGCCATTAACATTTTGTAGCACATTCTGGGTGGCACATTTCTCATTCAGAAAAATGTCTACAGAGGAACGCTCTTCTGATATATTACACTCCTTGGTTCATCATTTAAAACTTGAGACATCCACCAGCATATACATCTTATTTAAAGTGTCAAAAGAGGGCAAAAAATTGCACTGACATAAAGAGCCTTGTTACTTAAACTTCAGGGATCACTGCATCCATTTTCCTTTTTCTCTGTTAACTGTTTTTTTCCCCTACTTTTCTCTCTGTTCATTCATTTTCAAATGAGAACCAATAAGGAGACAGAGAGGATGGGTAAGTATCTTTTAAAACATAGTATTCAAACCCAATATTTGAGGGAAAAATATCAAAATGATTTGTTCATGCATAAACAGGGCAACCTAGAAATTTTCTAGATCCTTAGAAGCATTTTTTTTGCAGATTCATAGCATTGCAAACTAATAAAATTATCTTAAGATAGATAAAGCTGAAAAAACAATTGAATTATTTTTATTTGTATAGGAAGACCCAGTAAAACTGTTAAAGTCTGCAGTGGTTTTTTCTGAGTCTGAAAATTGAGTGTTTATATCTTTCACCACTGTTTAGGGATTTGTTATGGAATAAATTATAAAAGAACATCAATATCATGTGGCTTAGTACAGGCACTGTATGATTGCTTGCTTTATATACATCTGGGTGTATTTTGGAATATGATGGATAATCATCTCCAAAGTGTCATGGGAAAGGCTCTGCTGAATGACTCTCCATTTTCTTATTCTGATATTATACAAGTTACCACTTGAGATTTATTGTCTGAATGGTTCTCAAACTTTGCTGGACTCTAATTTGCTTAGGAAGCTTGTTAATAAGGATGTCCAGGGCTCAAATGCAGAAGAGCCTGGGATACAGTCTTGACTTTTGCAATTTTATACACTTCTTATACGATTCTGATGGGTACTACATTTGGGAAATATTGAGTTCATGTAATTCTTCAGGGAATTTCTGTTAAACACAAATGTTTTTGGATATATTATAGCACATTACCACATGCTAGATTTAATACCTTTTCTGATTTATTTCTGCCTCATAGGATGGTGCTCAGGAAAAAGAACAGTGGTGCATAGTAAACTCGCTGGAAGGAGAGACAGGCAATGGGGAATTGCGTGGGAGGATGGAGAAAATTTTGATTTAAAGCATTTGCGAATTCTGTGGTGTAAATATTCTTATCATGGCTGACGTTAAGCCATTAATGGATTGAAAACCTGCTCATAAAATATTGGAATATCTAACAATCATCCCTTGTGAGCCAATGAGATTTGGCTTCTGCTTTCCACTGAGACTATGAGTAATTACTTTTCAGAAGAAGAGAAGATAGTCTCTGAATATATGGTCTAAGGTCAATAAGGTGAGACCAGAATGTGATGCTGTGTTGAAGACACCTGGGGAAGGACTATGGTTAAAACACACACACACACACACACACACACACACACACACACACGAAGGGAACTGTGTTTTCAACAGGGTTTTATTTGGGGCATGGTTCCCTGGGCCTGTTGAGAAGACTGTATGGATGGGGAAACTCCGGGAGTATGACTGAGGTCAGGATTCAGGTTAATGGTGTTGTGTAGGCAGCTGAAAAAGAGGCATTTTAGAGAAGAGTAGATGAGCCATTAACCAGAAACCTAACAGGTAAAAAAAAAAATCAAGAAGTAGATCAGTCAAGATGCCAAAGCCAGAGAATGTAGAGAGCTAAAGTCTCTTGGGCAGACAAAGGCATACAGAGATAAGAAAAGTTACAGATGAGACTGAATGCCAATTCAGGGCAAATATCAGGAGCCTAGGGACTAATTGTGTGCTACATTCATGCAGTGTTAAGAACAAAGGATCTGTTAACAGAGAAGAGCTGTGTGGATAACTAAAATTACTGAAATACAGAGATAAAATCCATGTAAAGGGGAAACTCAAATTGTCTTAACTGGAGTGATGACTTCCTACACTGCAATATCAGTGTTATGGTGTGAACTTTCTGACATACACTGAGGATACCTCTTCAATTCTTATGTCCATGACTTGGAAACCACTTTCTGATGAAAGATTTCCCTTGTGGTTTAATATTTGAGGTTCCTTTTTCATATACAATATCAAAAAATAGCTGCACAGCTTCCTGAAATAACACTAACACAACATTCTCTGTTAGGGATCTTCAATTAATTTATTAGCCTTATACTCACAGGGGCAAACCCTTGGGATGTCTATGAGCTTTTGTTATTTTAACTGAAAGTCACTTATAAAACAAGAAGGATTATTACTTTCTCTACTACCCAGTCCCCTCAGGATGAGGAAGTGATCCCTCTTATCTCAGGCAGAAAAATGAAGGATCAATGATTCATGACATCTTAAGAGTACCATAGGGGTTCATGAACATGATGGGAGGACAACCAGTTTTCCTTTTTCTCAAAGAAATGCCTGCTATAACTGCATTAAAAAACTGATATAATATGTTAGGATAAAGATACTATTTCAAGAAGCAATTTGACTCTTTGTTATAATGAGAATTACTTCATATAATGAATTATAAGGAAAAGGAAATAGAGCTGATTTGTATTCACAGAAACAAATGCTGAATGAATAGCTTTATTACGAATGTATATTCATTTTCTTATTTGATTTTGTCCAAATAATTTCTCACCCTGACACTCATCTTGCAATACGATCCAGCATAAGGATTTAGAGAAAAACAGTACTGTCTCTTACTGGTTTTGTATGTGAGCTGCTTCCCCAAACCAAATTGCTTCATGAAAAAGAATAGGAGATTTGATATCACAGAATTAAGAGGAATATGCTATTTATAACTGCCAGCCTTGAGAATCTCAGATCAAAAGCCAATCTAAAAAAATACCTTGAGATATTAAGACAGGTTATTTTACACCATAAATTCCAAGAACATACTTTATTTTCCACAGCTTTCCTCTGTCCTTTAATTTGGATCCTACTAATTTAATTTGTGTAATAATCATGACAAGGGTTGGGTTAGAATGCAATCTTTCATTTACGATAATTTAACAATAGTCAGAAATAGCATAGTACAAAGAAATTTTGTTTGCCTGATAATCATAAAATAATAATATGAAAAGGTAATTGGACCTTAAGTTTCTTGGTAATCAGGGGAAAAGAAAATATTTTTGATTGTATGATTATCATCAGAAGTGAGAAAGCACACCAATTTTTCAGATAAAATATTATTTTCTCCTGGAATTCTAAATTAATCCATATGGGAGACACTGAATATCATCACAATTTAAGCCCTCAATAATTATAGTAAAGGTAATATGCCCTTAGGCTGATAGTTCCACAAAAGATGAATCATGTAGTTCATACACATGGCTTTGTATTCAGTCAGTGGATCTTAGTACTCTGCAAAAATCAAATTCTATAATAATTGCCAAAATTAGAATAGATAATAGTCTCTTAATTTCTTCATTCTTGGTGGATTCTCTTTTTTAAAAAATAAAAGGCAAAATCTATTAGCTGGTGATCTTAGTATATGAGAACCCGTATATGTAAGAATAGCGTCTTCTGACATTACTTTACAAGGGGATGATGACAGCTTTACTTCCTCTTGAGAAAGGATGCCCTATGTGAAAATCTATCTACTTTTCCAGAAAAGTTGTATTGGAGTTCATCAAAGCCATTAGAATTGACATGTAAACATACCAGTGAATTTTTATGCATATCAAAGGAAATAATGCTTCAATCATATTATTTTACAATCAAAAATTATACTAATTACAGGTAAGAGACTTATATATCACTACAAATGTTACTTTTTTTTCCAGAAATACATCAAAGAGGTAATCTTTGTGTTCAGAATAGCACAATTGTAACTTAAATTAATTTTCAAGGAGAAAATAAAATAATTACAGAGAATGAGACAGATTTGGTTGTTTTGCAAATAACATTTGTAATTGTTTAAGAGAGGACTTTTTTGAAAAAAATTATGTGAGTTAAAATGACTATGTATAATGGCTCTAGTGTTCTTACAGTTTCTAAATACTATATTTTAAATCTATTATCAGTTGTAGATAATTGTTAGAAAGATAAAGACACAGTTCCTATGAAACAGAAAAAATGATGATTTTATAAAATTTGAAACTTTTTTAGAGATCAAAAATCTGAATATCTGAAAGAGAAGATTTGAGCTTCTATCATCTTGGAGGTCTTTTTCTAGAAATCTCTTTGGGTTTGTGCTGACTAGAGGAGACAATAAGTATAACTCCACCTTGGAGTGACCAGATTGAACAGTTTAAATCCTACTCATTAGCAAATGAAGGCTGCTGTCAAATAATAACAATACATGTGAATAAAATTGTAACAGCACACTAAATAAGTTCTTTTAGAGGGAAATAGTTCTGTGAGCAGACACTAAATCAACAGTGATTATATTATCTTACAAGTGTCTATCGACAGCTTTTTTGGGGTTACTCTAACATCCTGAGCAAAATACATACTGAAAAGTAAAAGAGTAAGGTTAAAAATATATTTTAAAACAAAATCCCCAAATCCTGAATTTTGACCTTCTCATTGAAAAAGAAATTGAACTACATAAATTGAACTAAACACTATTATTCTATTAGTTTGCATTTGAGATCAAATGTTCATAGTTGTATATGGATGTAAATCTGTCCCAATAACCAATAAAGAAGCTAGATTGTTCTTCTGTGCCTGGCTTATTTCACTGAAAATAACGATCTCTAGTTTCATCCATGTTTAAAGTGACTGGCTCACATTCTCTCTTATGGGTAAATAGTACTCCAGTGTATATAAGCACCACATTTTCTTTGTCCATTCATCTGTCGATGGACACTTAGGTTGCTTCTAAATCTTAGCTTTGTAAACAGTGCTGCAACAAACGGAGGAGTGCAGACATCTTTGATACACTGATGTCCTTTGTTGGAGGTATACTCCCAGCATTGGGATTGCTGGATCATACAGTAGCTCAATTTTTAATTTTTTGAGGAACTTCCAAAATGTTTTTGAATTCTGTTGTCAAAGTGTCCAGTGAAACAGTCATGGCAACTTTATTTGCAAAGATCACAAGCTATTGGACTACTGAACTTTTTGTGATGATGGACACTGGGCTGTGTTTTCCTGGAAGCCCCAGTTTAGGAATTCTAGACTCTCTGAGAGAGGAGCCTGAAGAGAAGAGCAAGAGAGTGATGAAGAGCTCGCTGTCTGGTTCCTCGCCTGACGGGTGCCATTGGCTTGTGGTTTTGTCTCTGAACTGGGATTTCTGGTAAACAAACAACATGTTTGGAGGGTTCTTGCTTAATTTTACCCTACATACTCAAAACTGTTTGTCTGAGTTCAGTAAATATGTAAACACAAATAACCAGTAAAGCATTTGACATCAAGCAGATGCTTATTTTGGTCTAAGTATTTTGACCTCCAAAAGTATATTGAAAATTCCAGCCATTAACCAACTTGAGGGAAATAACAGAATCTAACACATTGTGCTTTGCTGTAAGGTTGGTACACAGTAAAGTGCATAGGAAGTTTAAGACAACAGATTTTTGTTGTGTTGTTGTTAAATGATAGATAGAAATATTCATTTGTCCTCAACATTAATTTTATATTTTTAAAATTGAACTATTAACTTTCTTAGTGTTTTGTTTGTGAACTTTATACATTACACAACAGCTTGAAAATACAACTATCATTATCAACTTTAGAGAAGTAAGAGACATGATATAGAGCAGGGATCCCCAACCCCCAGCCACAGACCAGTACCAGTCCTCCCGCTGTGCGCCTGGTCCATGGCCTCTTAGGAACCTGGCTGCACAGCAGGAGATGAGCAGCTGGCAAGCAAACATGACTGCCTTAGCTCTGCCTCCTGTTAGATCATCAGCAGCGGCATTAGACTCTTATAGGTGCACAAACCCTATTGTAAACTGTGCATGTGAGGGATCTAGGTTGCATGCTCCTTATGAGAATCTAATGCCTGATGATCTGAGGTGGAACAGTTTCATCCTGAAACCATCCCCCATCCCCGCCACAAGATTCATGGAAAAATTGTCTTCCACAAAACCGGTCCCTATTGCCAAAATGGTTGGGGACTGCTGACATAGAGAATGAACAATAGTGGTAAAATTACCAATGCACCTCCTGTCACTTTTTCTGAGTTTATACTTTTACTACTTTTGCAAACACCAGTGGATCTCTCTGTCATTTAAGTTTGTTTGCCCCATACTTTCAGATACTTCTCTAGACTGCCCATATTCAAAGCTAATTCCCTCTGCTTAACTACATATAAAGACATACATGATACAAAATAGAGAATTGAAGGAAGTGAGAACTATGGAGGGTGCTTGTATATTATCCCAATTGTCTACTGCTGGGTTACAAACAACCCAACACTCAGTTGCTAGGACTGTAATAGCAATCATTTATCTTGTTGCAAATCTGCAATTTGGAGAGGTTTCTGAGGAGATGTTTATCTCAGCTTTGTGAGACCTCAGCTGGGATTTCTCAGCCACAGCTGGAGGACTCATTCTTATGATGGCTTACACACAAGCCTATCAAGTTGGCAGTGGCCGTCAGCTGGGCAATCAGTTGGGGCTATTGCTGGGGGCCCACATCTTGTCCGTACGGGCTTCTCCATGGTACTGCCTTTACTTTCTCAACACATGGATGCAAAAGTAAGTGTTCAAGAGACAGAAAGTAGAAGTTGACAGTCTCTTATGGACCTAGCAATTGGTACACACCAACTTTTGGCATATTCCTATTGAACAAGCATTTCTGCACCCACTCAGATTCAAGAGGTAGGAACATTGATGCTACCACTGTTTGGGAAAGGTATAAAATATTTTTGACCTCCCTTAATCTATCACATATATATTTCTCACCTTGGTGTCTCAGAATGTTAAATGCTTCTGCCTGTAGATGAAGACACAGTAGGTGACCAACTATACTGTTATTTTTCTGCATTCAAGTTAATTTTCCCAACAGCTTCCTGAGGTCCCTACAGTCTGGTTACTTAATTTGAGAGCTGAAATTTGTCTTAGTATAATTCTCTCATTTTAATAATAAGAAGAAAGGAAAAAATAATAGTTGTTTGATGGCAAAATTCAGATGGAACCTAGATTTCTAAGAGTTCCCTTTCCTCCATTTAGATTATGCATTTTCTTCAGAAAGTTTTCATTAACCTATACCTAGAAAACCTAGAATGTTTCAACATCATCACAATGTAAATTTACCAGATTGGCCAGCTGTCTCCCAACGAAGCTCTGAGTGAATCAAAGTATATGTACTTGGAAGGTTAAAGAGAAAGAGTGAACTGAATCCTAATCACTAGATCACCATGGGAAAAAGGTGAAATAAATCTTAGAATGATTGAAGACATATGTAAATAATTTGTGGCTAAGGATTGGAGTAGTTGGTGAATAGAATCAGTGAGGTAACAGTAGAAGGAAACATACAAACATTGGGTGATTTAAATGCATGGAGGGGAGAAGTGAAAAATGAATTTTGAGGGAAATTTCTGTTTTACCCTGAGGACAAAAAGAAAAGATTTAACAGGGCTTAGTTTAGTTTAATTCAAGCACTAACCAGAATGAAAGTATAATTATGATATTTTGATATGTAAATATATAAGATTGAAAGCTCTTTTGCATATGAAATGAAAATGATATGCACTATGCTTTGTTGAAGAATCGTAAGAGATGTCTTAAGTATCACATAAGCCCATCTAAATGTCTTTTACGTAGTACCTTCCTTTATTCAATTCTAGAAGATTTTAAAAACTGCTTGAAATTGATTAGGCCATCTTGGTTCCCTAACCTAATAAAGCTTAGAAAATAGCTTTCACTGTGCTGCAGTATATTGTAATTTAAATTGAGTGATTTTCTAGCCACCACAGGTAAATTATGAGCCAAACCACAGTATGGCCTTAGGTGAACCTATTTGAGAAACGAGTAACTTACATGTTAACTTGTTTTAGCAGAGAAAGCACAGGAGATGCTATTTATTAACCTTGTTCTCTGCAGGTAGAGAATGTATGTTACAGTGCATCTGAGTGGTTGGACTGAATTGACCAATTTGGAAAAACTGACCAGTCACCTCAGAGCTAGGGATACACAAGCAGGTTTAATTATAATTTAGATGTCAATATCAGCCTTTTCCCCAGAATAGTAGAGGTGGTTTGTCGCTGTGTTATATTAAACTAGAATAAGAGTCAACTAAAGCATTCAGCTATTTTTTTTTTCCTGTGAGTAGCACAAAAATAACCTACCTATAATAGTTGTATACTCACTGCAAGTAATAATATTTTAAAATTAGCAGCTGACATATGTCAGGATCTTTAGCTGAAAGCAGTAGACATTGTGGCTGATTTTAGAAAATGTTGGGGTTATGCAAAGGCAGGTCTGAAAAAATGCCAGACATCCAGGCTCAGGTGTTTGTGATAAAGCCCCAAACCTTACCATGGATCTGGTTCAGTGATGATACCAGGGGACTCGCCTCTAAGCAGACACATCTTCCACAGCTTTTACCATGGGCACGCTAACGTGGAACTTGGAACTCTGCAGCTATGAAGGCTGCCATGGCTTCCCACATATCACCCGGATGAATGCTGATGGGTGCCAGCTTTTGTCTAGACTAGTACAAATCATGGGTGGAGCCAAAGTGTCTTGGTCAGCCAATGCTGCCATAGCAAAATGTCATAGACCAGGGGCTTAAACAACCAACATTTTTATTATCTCACAGTTCTGGAGGTTGAAATTTGGAAATTTGAGGACACAATCTTGGAGTGTTCTTGATGGAGACAATTCTTTATGCCAGTTAAGACTGGAATTCTCTCTGTGAGTGGTTTTGAAAAGTAACATAAGTATTTACAGCAATCAAGAGTTCAGCTCAGACATAAATAGACTGATACGAAACAACATTTTTGCAATCATTCTGTCCCATTGGCTTGGATCAGGCCTGTCACTCAGTAGGTAAACAATGGCAGGGGATCCAATGCCTGCTTGTGTACAGTAAAACTAATCCTTAGTTCATAATTGTGCCATGTAATCAGAAGTCACTTGACATTGGCACGAAATAGTGAAAGAAAATGATTTGAACCTAGAATTCTATAATTGGCTCTACTCACATTCTAACAAAAGGGATAAATGAGATTTTTCCAAACAGGTATACACCACAGAAAGAAGAAGTAAATCCATGGGGAAAAAAGTGTGAGTGAATCATTTAGTAAATCTTATATTCAACTCTAAACTTTTTTTGCTTTACATTTAAAATATTGTTGTCTATTTTCTACTAAAACCTAAGACATAATCAAAATAAGAAGAAGCTTCAGTGAATGAATGCTTATATTTTTATTTTCTGGTTGGGAAATAATACAGTGTATCAATATTTATTAGGTCTTGTTTAATAAATGTGTTAGAAATGTGAAAGTAGTCACTAGATTACAATACTGTTTCTACATGTCAGATCATTAGAAGAAAATGTTAGAATTAAGAAAACACAGTTGGCCGGGTGCGGTGGCTCAAGCCTGTAATCCCAGCACTTTGGGAGGCCGAGACGGGCGGATCACGAGGTCAGGAGATCCAGACCATCCTGGCTAACACGGGGAAACCCCGTCTCTACTAAAAAAATACAAAAATCTAGCCGGGCGAGGTGGCGGGCGCCTGTATTCCCAGCTACTCCGGAGAGCTTGCAGTGAGCTGAGATCCGGCCACTGTACTCCAGCCCGGGCGACAGAGCGAGACTCCGTCTCAAAAAAAAAAAAAAAAAAAAAAGAAAGAAAGAAAAGAAAACAGAAAACACAGTCAAAGAAAAGGCAGAAAGGTAAGAAAAGGAATAAGAAAATGGAGTGAAAATGTAAGATATCAGAAATATGTAAAATATGTAAAATATCAGGAATAATGCAAAAAGAATCAATAATCACACTAAAGTAGGATGAATTACATCTTTCATTAAGAAGTAAATTCTCATTTGAATTTTGATTAAAAAATAAACACCACATGAAAGAGACAAAGGTTGACAATAACACAAAATTTGAATATAATGCAAGGTTAACAAGTTAGAAGGAAGATGTTAAATAAAATTACAGAGATGTAGCAATACTAAAATTAGATTGAACATTTCTCATTATGTAATATTCAAATGGAATTTTAAAGAAGGATAAAAAGAGGTAGTTAATAATAAATGTTATCTACTCAAAACATATTTGTCACAAATATTTATGTACCCAATAAAAATAGTATTGAAATATATTAATAGCTTTGATTTTTTTTTTTAAGACTGTGTCTTGCTTTGTCACCCAGGCTGGAGTGCAGTGGTGCCACCTTGGATCATTGCAACCTCTGCCTCCAGGGTTCAAGCGATTCTCCCACCTCAACATCCTGAGTAGCTGGGATTACAGGAGTGCAACACTACACTTGGCTAATTTTTGTAATTTTAGTAAAGATGGGGTTTCACCATGTTGGTCAGGTTGATCTGGAACTCCCCACCCCATGACCTGCCTGCCTAAGCCTCCCAAAGTGCTAGGATTACAGGCTTGAGTCCCTGCACCTGGCCAATAGCTTTGAATTTAAAACACCTAGTGAAACATGAAAATATTTGACATATCGCAATCATTGTGGCAGATTTCAACAAATTTTTCTCAGCAATTTTAAAATCAACAAACTATACTGAAGGTTGACTAATAGGAATAAAGTCTGATATGATAAAAAAATTTCCTTCATAGAGTGAAAATTTCTAAAACACAGCTCAATGTAGGAAGGATAGAGACAGTTCATAAAAGAATACAAGTTAAACAGTAAGCATTTAAATAGATATACAAAAGCATTAATAGCTAGGGAAATGCATGTGTAAACACTTTTTTAACTCTATCAGACTTTAAAGAGTGTGGCCGGGCGCACTGGCTCACGCCTGTAATCCCAGCACTTTGGGAGGCCAAGGTGGGCGGATCACGAGGTCAGGAGATCTAGACCATCCTGGCTAACACAGTGAAACCCCATCCTACCAAAAATACAAAAAATTATCCGGGAGCGGTGGCGGCGCCTGTAGTCCCAGCTACTCGGGAGGCTGAGGCAGGAGAATGGCGCGAACCTGGGAGGCGGAGCTTGCAGTGAGCCGAGATCGCGCCACTGCACTCCAGCCTGGGCGACAGAGCAAGACTCCGTCTCAAAAAAAAAGCAAAACAAAACAAAACAAAACAAAACAAAACAGAAAACAAAAAACTTTAAAGAGTGTGGTAATATCCAGTGTTGGCATGGATACAGAAAGAAGTGATCTCATAGAGTGAGATCATGATTGATTTAGCATGGGAGCAATTTGCCAGCACGAGTCAAAATTAAAAACCTAAAAGAAAACACCTAATCTTTGATCCAGCAATTTCAATGCTATGACTCTATCTTAATGAAATATTTGTGTGTTTAAGAATGCTACTGTAACATTGTTTATATGAATGAAAAATTGTAACTATTCTAAACATCTATCAATTAGGAAACCGGTTGAATAAAACTACAGTATATTCACAAAGAATTACATATAGTAGCATGTAAATACTAGAAAAATTACTAGGTATCTCTTGATGTCAAACTCTTTAGGAATTGCTGGGACAGGTGGTGGAAAGCAATAAGAAAAAGCATAAGGAGTAATGTTCATGTTTTTCTCGAAATATATATTTGAATATTTTTCAGAAAGGAAATATTAATGTGTCCTATATGTGAAATTAAAAATAACCACAGCAGGCTGAATAGATGTTTACCCCATATTACAATTAAGTGAATTGAATTATTAGGGTAGGTATTAAACCAGTAAGTTGAATGGCTGTGATATGAATTTAGGAAGGTTCTTTTCAAGACCAGTTTAACTGTCTTTTATTAAAAATAGTTAAAAGCCTTAAAGATATTAGTTTTTAGTCATTTATATTCTTTCTCACACTTTGTCATTAACTGGATGCCTGTGCTTTAGCAGATTCCAAAGTATCAATGCGCCTGATTGAAGTTTGACGAACTGGTACATGTCAGTGCATTTCCAGGGTTTTCTCTATGTTGAATTAAATATGATAGCAAGTTGTCATTCTGCCTTATGGTCCATGTCATTTGCATTTGGGGGAAATATAATTTTTCCTGGTAAGCGTAAGTTTAAAAGAAAACATTGAATTGTTTTAGCTTCTTTCCTGTAAAATGCTACATGTTAAAATATGTCAATCATGTGCATTTTTTTTTTAGCTTTACAAATGTTACATAATCTGAACAGTTTATTCTGCCAATAAGTTTAGGTAATGGGAATTTTATTGTATATTAGTTGAAATCAATCAAGTTTATAAGGCACATGATAAAAATGGAAAATAATCCAGTCATGTAACTGTAAAACGTAAATGCTGTTTTGCCTGCAGAATTGTTTGGAAATAGGTTTATTATTGCCTTATAAAAGTCAGGAGGTATCCATGATTGATGAAGAGAAAAAAAATCACTACCTTAGTTAGGGATATGTAACATAAACCTGAGGTTCTGACAGAACCTGAATAGTATTTATGGCATATAGCCTAGAGTCTTTTCCCTGGCAGTTTTACAGCTTGGGCTTTATTGTTGAACTACATCATTAGCTAACTATATCATTAGAATTGGGAGTATTTAGCAATTTAGCAAATCCTAGACTGATTGCTTAGGTGCAAACCTAGATTTGTCGCAAAAAGGAATTATTCATTTTTGAGTCACCTAAACAAATCCTGCCCATCATGGCAACTTTAGGTGTTATATCTGGATATAAAGAAAACTACAGACCATTATACCTAATGAAATTGATGCAAAAATCCTTAACAAAATACTAGCTAACTGAATCCAACAACATA
This sequence comes from Rhinopithecus bieti, assembly GCF_001698545.2. Taxonomy (NCBI): domain Eukaryota; kingdom Metazoa; phylum Chordata; class Mammalia; order Primates; family Cercopithecidae; genus Rhinopithecus; species Rhinopithecus bieti. Next base: position 145,414 of record NW_016808893.1, on the reverse strand, counting down.
TCAAAAAGATCATCAAGTGGGTTTCATACCAGGTATGCAGGGATGGCTTAACACACTCAAGTCAATAAATGCAATACACTACATAAACGTAATTAAAATAAAATCACATGATCATCTCAATAGATGCAGAAAAAGCATTTGACAAAATCTAGCATCGCTTTATGATTAAAACCTTCAACAAAATCAGCATAGGAAGAACATATCTTAATGTAATAAAAGTCATTCATGACTAACCCACAGCCAATATAACACTCAACAGGGAAAAGTTGAAACATATCCCCCTGAGAAATGGAACAAGGAAGGGATGCCTACTCTCACCACTTCTATTTAACACAGCACTGGAATTTCTAGCCAGAGCAATCAGACAAGAGAAAGAAGTAAAGGGCATCCAAATCAATAAAGAAGTTTAACTTTCAGTGTTTGCTGATGATATAATCATCCATATACCTAGAAAACCCTAAAGACTCCTCAAAAAAGCTCCTAGAACTGATAAATGAATTCAGCAAAGTTTCAGGACAAAAAATTAACATACACAAATCAGTAGCTCTGCTATATGCCACCAGCAACCAAACTGAGAATCAAGCTAAGAACTCAACCACTTTTACAATGGCTGAAAAAAAAAAAAAAAAAAAAAAAAAAAACCCCTTAAGAACATACCTAACCAAGTACGTGAAAGACCCCTACAAGGAAAACTACAAAACATTGCTGAAAGAAGTCATAGACAACACAAACAATTGGAAACACATCCCATGTTCATGGATGTGTAACATCAATATTGTGAAAATGACCATACTGCCAAAAGCAATCTACAAATTCAATGTAATTCCCATCAAAATGCCACCATCATTCTTAACAGAACTAGAAGAAAACATTCCTAAAATTTATATGGAACCAGAAAAGACCCTACATAGCCAAAGCAAGAATAAGCAAAAGGAACAAATCTGAATGCATTATGTTACCTGATTTAAACTATACTATAAGACCATAGTCTCCAAAATAGCATGGTACTGGTATAAAAATAGGCACATAGACCAATGGAACGCAATAGATAACCCAGAAATAAAACAATTACAGTCAACTGATCTTTGCCAAAGCAAACAAAAACATAAAGTCGGGAAAGGACACCATATTCAACAAATGGTTCTGGGATAATTGGCAAGCCACATGTAGAAAAATGGAACTGAATCCTCATCTCTCGCCTTATAAAAAATCAACTCAAGATGGATCAAGGTGGGTGCAGCACACCAACATGGCACAAATATACATATGTAACAAACCTGCACGTTATGTACATGTACCCTAGAACTTAAAGTATAATAAAAAGAAAAAAAAGATGGATCAAGGACTTACATCCAAGACATGAAACCATTAAAATTCTAGAAAATAACATCAGGGAAACCTTTCTAAACATTGGCTTGGGTAAAGACTTCATGACCAAGAACCCAAAAGCAAATGCAACAAAAACAAAGATAAATAGATGGAACTGAATTTAACTAAAAAGCTTCTGCACAGCAAAAGAAACAATCAGTACAGTAAACAGACAACCCACTGAGTTAGAGAAAATCTGCACGATCTATGTATCCAGCAATGAACTAATATCCAAAATCTACAAGGAACTTAAACAAATCAGCAAGACATGATGGACATGAATAGACAATACTCAAAAGAAGATATAAAAATGGCCAATGGGGTCAGGCAGGGTGGCTCACCCCTGTAATCCCAGCACTTTGGGAGGCCAAGACCGGCCGATCGGTAGATCAGGAGACCGAGACCATCTTGGTTAACACGGTGAAGCCCCGTCTCTACTAAAAATATGAAAAATTAGCTGGGCATGGTGGCGGCGCCTGTAGTCCCAGCTACTTGGGAGGCTGAGGCAAGAGAATGACATGAACCCGGAAGAAGGAGCTTCCAGTGAGCCTAGATCATGCCACTGCACTCCAGTCTGGATGACAGAGCAAGATTCCATCTTAAAAAAAAAAAAAATTAAAAAACGGCCAACGAACATATGAAAAAATGCTCAACATCGCTAATGATCAGGGAACTGCAGATCAAAACCACAATGCAATACCACCTTTTTCCTGCAACAATGGCCATAATCAAAAAGCAAAGAATAATAGATGCGGTGAAAAGAGAACACTATTATTCTTTACACAGAGGTAAGGAAGTCATAATACAAAAAATATATTTGCACACACATGTTTACAGCAGCACAATTTGGAATTGCAAAAATAAGGAAGCAGCCCAAATGCCCGTCAATCAACAAGTGGATAAATTAATTGTGATACACACACATACACACACACATGCACGCACACCATGGAATACTACTCAGCCCTAAAAAGAAATGAAATAATGGCATTCACAGCAACCTGGATGGAATTAGAGACCATTATTCTAAGTGAAGTAACTCAGGAATGGAAAACCAAACACTGTATGTTCTCACTCATAAGTGGGAGCTAAGCTACGAGGTTGCAAAGGCATAAGAATGATACAATAGAATTTGGGGACTCAGGAGAAAGAGTAGAAGGGTGATGAGGGATAAAAAAACTACACATTGGGTACAGTGTACACTGTTCATGTGATGGGTGCACCAAAAGTTCAGAAATCAACACTAGAGACCTTATTCAGGTAACCAAACACCACCTGTTCCCCAAAAATCTACTGGAAAAAAAAAAAAAAGCAAAACAGTATAGGAATTAAGAGCCAAATTCTGGTGCCAGAGTCTGATGCAAATTCTAGGCTGTGTGACTTATCATCTGTGTGATCTTAGACATGTTATTAATTTTAAACCTATGTTTGTCCCAGTTTCTCTATGTGTAAAACAAGTATAACAGCACCTAATTCAAAGAAATGGTTATAGAATCAAATGTAATAACAGATACAAGATTCTTGAAAGTGTGTCTGGCACTTTGTATATAAGATGTAAGCATTGTGTGTAAGCCATTCTTATTCTTATTATTCTTCCCAGAGGCAGAAATGCAGCAAAGCTGCAGCAGAGTGTGGAGCTTGGACTGATGCTTTTAAATGGGCCAGATGCCTCTGCTCTAATGTGATTAGTAATTGGTCAGAACAGACATTTCTCTTCTCATTAATTCCCATTCCTGGGTGAAGAGTTTGTTTCAGCAACTCCCATTCTGTGCTATTATACAATTCCTAAGCCTGGCTCACCTCTCTGGGTTTTGAAAACTGAACTGTTTTTCTTTTTATGGATTTTATTCAGTAGATTATACTTTTGGGATTGATCTATATTTTACTTTCTTGACCGTATCTACTAGACTTTTAAGCTCCATTAGGGCAGGAGCTACATCTGTTTTCACCAGTCTGTATTTAGTATTGAACAAAGCACCTGGAACATAGTTTAAAGAAAGAAGGACTTACCCTTACCACATGGACTCGGTATTTGATTCTTCTGCTTTGATAATAACTTTTGGCTTCCTTCTTTGACACCATTCATGACTCACATTTTTGCTGGCTCTATACTCACTTCTGTAGGTTAGTATCTTACTCCAATTCAGTCCTTAGAACTCAATCACCTATTAGAATTTCACCATTTGTGACCCCTGAATGAGTCCTGGGCCTGAGGAGTATTGACATGTCAGTATGAGAATCAAGGAAAGTTATTGCACCAATAACTTCAGAATGCACTGCATATGCAAAAAATAAATCACAATAACTTATCCCAGTATGCCAGTTTTGTGCATTGTGGTCATGTCAACATTCATCCCTACTAAAAAATAGTTATTTGGAAAACAATCTTGTCACAGAGTAATGGAATATGTAATAGACAATACCATCAAGCTATATCTAAATGACTTAAAGTCTTATTTTGTCTTCTTTCATTCTCACCAAGTATGTTTTACTCTCCCTAACCCATCTCAATAGTAACTACAAGGTTGAGAATATGCTATCACTGACTCATAATGATATGCTGCTAAGGGTGTTCTCTAAGATGATTTGGTAGGTATGAAAACTGGCCCTTTAAAGATGGTAACATGCTCTAAGTCGTATTACAATATAGATATAGACTGTATTCCTTCTATTATATTAGAATTCCTCCCTGTGGACCTGCCATAATAAAATGAAAAATTAGTCATTGGAATATATAGTGTACATCTCCATCAGGGTATATTAGATATTATATAGTGATAATTGGCTACATACCTTGGCAATAAGCTTTGTCCTTTTACGTGGGGTGCACCTTTATGCTTGGTGCTTCAGCTATTACTGATTATATTTGATCAATTTATTTTTTTTCTCCAAAGTAAGGGCACATAATTATTAGCACTGATGTCGGATGGTATTAAATTAGTTGCAGTTTTGAATTAAAAAATTGCTTTCCAAGCAGGATGGATTGTTTACTTATTTCATCAGGCAGTTGTAGCAGTGAAGATTGAGAAGGCTTTAATGACTTGGAATTTTCTTTTTATTATACTATTGAACAAATTACAGAACTAATGAGATTTACACTAAATGGAAAATCTCTGCATCACCTGCTGTTTTATGAGTCTTAGAAAAAATTATTGATAATTCTTCTCTTTCTACAATTAAACAAAGTTTTGTTTTTAAACAATATTTTCTCTGAATGTAAAATGTAAAATATAAGCTCACATTCTTTCCTTGTGGGAATTAAATTTGATATGAAAAATAAAACACAGAGTCCACATCAAGGATCTCTTTGTACACTAAAATACTTAATCAAAATAATGCAATCATAGGAACTAAGTTTGATATCATGAAACCTGAGTTCAACTCCCAGCTCTTATACATTTAGTTTTTAAATAGAAAAAATTACTATCTCAGACTCAATTTTCTCAGGTAAAAAATGTCAGTATTTATGTGAACTACAAGTCAAAGTATACCTGTAAAGAATGAGACAAATTGCCTAAAACATTATAAAACCTCAGTAAATAGTAGTGTTGTTAAAGTTGTCATTGACATTGAAAACCATCACTATATATTATTTTTAGGACATTTTATTTCATTTATTTATTTATTATTATTATTATTTTGAGAAGGATTTTTGTTCTTGTTGCCCCGGCTGGAGTGCAGTGGCACTATCTTGGCTCACTGCAACTTCTGCCCCCAGGATCAAACGATTCTCCTGCCTCAGCCTCCCAAATAGCTGGGATTACATGTGTGCACTACCATGTACAGCTAATTTTGTATTTTAGTAGAGATGGGGTTTCACCATGTCGATCAGGCTGGTCTCGAACTCCTGACCTCAAGTGATTCACCCACCTCGGCCTCCCAAAGTGCTGGGATTACAAGTGTGAACCACCACATCTGGCCTACAGGACACTTTAAATAGTTGGTTTGGGTGGAGATGAGCAACCCTACAATATTGTAAGAAAATACACTAAATTACCTTTAATCTTTCATTAGTGACTATTACAAGACATGAAGGTTTAAGAAGAAAAGAAAATTAGAATTAAAAGGAAAATAGATTAGATGAAAACAGCAAATCAGAAACCATTACCATGACAGGTCAATACTTTCACAGGGACTTAATAAATAGGAATAGGACCTTTCTAAATTTGATTGGGCAATAGTCTAGAGCAAAGGAAAAGAAAGAGATTAAATTAGATGATGTTCATTGGTCATCATTCATATGGAGACTTTATTTTATGTGGAAGTTTATGGGTTTTTTTTTTCCTATTGTCTCTTACTTACCCAAGCCTTTTTGTTCCATGTTGCTAAAATACCTCTGCCGCCCTGAAAGAAATTAGCAAAGCAGGCCCACAATCCAACTCTGATCTCAAAAGAGATGACTCCCCCTCTATCCTAGGTACAGTGTTTTTTTGTTTGTTTGTTTGTTTTGTTTTTTTTTTCAAGATTCTAAACAATAATGGAAACTACTTTCTTATTACCTTGATAGATATTTCTGTAGAGCTGTATGAGGGCACCCGGGTTGCCACTGAAATCTTGATAAATGGTTCAATAAAGATGCACAAGCATATAATACAGGTTCATGTGGTCTGCAAAAGATAAGACACACCACATTAACCTTCTCCATGAGAAATAAGAAAACCGTACACATCTGTCTAAATACCTCTGGAATTGTGAGCTCAATACATTTATACTACTGACTGAAAAATATGTTTCTGTGGAAATATCCCCCTTGCTGGGACTTTTCTATCCAAAGCAAACCGCCAGTTTAAAGTAGTCCTCAGTCAAGCAGTCATAAAGCGGCAAAAGAAAATAAGTCTGTAATTTTAAAACCTGCTGTTTGGTACAGAAAATAAAAGACAGCATATTCCAAAGGAGCTGTGACTTTCCCCCATGAAGCGCCTCTCATCTCCAGAGACTTGGGGTAGCAATTCTTCAAACCAAGTAACACTAACCCAGGCTTGCCTCAAATTCTCCTGAGAACAGGTCCCCCTGAACCCATCCTTTACCATGCACTTTCCTCCCCTGCTTCTTAATGTTTTAAATTCTTTTATAGAAGTACAATCTTATAATTTTAAGACTTAAATGTGTTTAATATGCAAATAACCCTTAGTAAGATATATGGTCTATCTTTTAAGCATTCATTCAACAATCACGTATCAAGCACCTACTCTATTTGCTGTCTGCCAGGTACTCTGCCAAGTCCTAGTGACAGAGATATCAATACTAAGAGGTCAGAAAGCACCTAAAGACTACTTAGTGGTGACTATAAAAAAGTAAATGAGCAGATAGAGAGAGTGAGATAGTGCTACTCTTCCAGTGGTGGTAAGAAAGGGGTGTCATGCCAGCTAATAAATTAGCACAGCCAGAACTGAACTCAAGCTTCTCTGTTCCCAAGGCTGAACTAGCCACCACTATGAAAAACTGACCCCATTAAAAATAAACACACATACACAAAACACAACTTAGTCTTTATATACAGACTGCATGCAAAGATGCCCAATAACTACAGAATACATGAAATTTTATTCTCTTTGTGAAGCATTCATTAAAAAAAAGATATGATAACTTTACCTACAACATCCTTAGATAAAAGACAGTAAAAAGTCAACATAAAACATTATGAGGTCAGGTGTGATAGCTCACTCCTGTAATCCCATCACTTTGGGAGGCTGAAGTGGGAGGATTGCTTGAGCCCTGGAGGTGGAGGCTGCAGTGAGCCCAGATCCTGCCACCACACTCCAGCCTGGGTGGCAGAGTGTAACTCTGTCTCAAAAACAAACAAATAAATAAATAAATTTTATATTTTTATTTAAAAAAAAAAAGGAAAGGGGAGTCATGGGAATACAAAGGAGAGAAGCATAATCTTATATCAGAATATCGAGGAAAGCTTGAAGGAAGTGGCTTCTAACCTGAGACCTGAGAAAAATGAGGATTAGTTGAAAAGGAGAGGGGATGAATTTGAAGGGTAGTTCATACAGGGCAGGTGTGCTAGGAAGAAGCAGGATTATCCCTTCATGGAAAGCAAGAAATACAAAGACCAGAGGCCCTGCTTTGGATGCACTCTGTAAACTACTGTGGCTGGGACTTGAAGCATACCTGGGAAGGGCGCAGAGTGGCACAGATGAGGGTGGTGAAGGAAACAGGCTCTGTCACACAGGGCTTTGTAAACCAGAGCTTTTCAAAGCATAGGCTGAAGACTGTCATTTTCAGCTTGTTGTGGAAGCTAAGTAGAAATGCAGAGCCTGATTTAGGGGACACAGCATTGCGTTGAGCCTCAGGTTCTACATTCTGCCAGGTTCTCATATACCTATTTTTAGCAGCAAGCTATAAACCACATTAATATTTGGTTCTTCATCTTATGGACAATCTATTAATGGATATGATTTGTACTTAAAAAAATTACTCTAGTTGTATCAAGGAGGCCATATTTCCTGGCACAATGCATCATTCATTAATTGAATGCATCATCATTAATTGAATGAATTAATGAATTAATCAATATATGACTTAATTTATTCTAGTAAATCCTAATGTTTCGATCCTAATATTTTTAACTGAAAAAAATTTTCACTTAGAGCCTCTTTCTAGGAAGGTAGAGATGTTCAAATATGCAAACTGTAGAAAATACTATTGTGCTAGATTTATAGATAATGGAATTAATATTACTGGACATTTTCATTCTGATGCACCAGTGAAATATAGATCAAGGATTTCTTTTTTATTGAGTGCAGTTTCTAGTTGCTGCAAATTTTTAACATGCTTCTGATGAACTGAGATTGGAGTTGCTTGGGCCATTGCTGGGCAATCTTGGGGGCCACTGATTGGGAAAACAAGCTCATTAGAGAGAGAGGGAGTATCAATGCTCACCTGCACTTGGAAGTTTGACTTGGTAGATTAGCTTTAGGGGAATTGGCCCCACTTGTTTTATTTGCTCTGAGCCAGAGTTGTCATGAAAAGTAGAAAGTGAGTATTTTAAATTATTTTTTGTAGAGAGGGAGAGAAAATGAGGATGAGGGCACACAGCTGCCTATTTCTTAAGAATATTGCTCAGCTCAGAGGCTCAGAGTCAAAGAATTCCTCCCAGGCTGTTGTTGATTATGACTTATGAAAGGGCACCTGTCCAACCTGACAAGTGTACACAGTGCTGTAGGCTTCAACTTTCCATTAGTAACAAGAGCCCCAAAAGGTTAATTTGTTTTGGCACTTCCTGATTACTTTCTGTGTTCATCTCATTCTGAGACTTCACATTCACCACCTGATTTAGGGGCTCTACTTAGCAACATATTGTCATTTTTCCCGACTTATTGCTAGCTTTGGTCTTGTGATCTCTAAATGCAGGTAAATAGCTGAAATCAATTTTCTGTTTAGAGGGGTTGATGACACCTAGAGGAATTGGCAAATCTCTCTTCTTGGATGTGTTTGGGAGTCATGCTGAAGCATTATCCCAAATGAATGGAATTTGAGGCCTTCTCCTGTTCATGACCTTGGTGCAGGTCCCCTTAGTTTTGGCTTATTTGATTCCTTATAATGGTTTTCTCAAGTACTTCATCAGTTGCAAACTTTTTGAGGAACATTAATATTTTAATTCATTTCTTTTGAAAAAAAAAATAATTTTAATAAATTTAGTAGACAAAAAATTCCACTCTGTCTGCTCATATTCAGGGTCTCTATAGTAACCCAACCCTCTTGCCTTACTTCTGTGAAAGTCCCCAGATGGGTTAGCCTGCCAAAGCAGATCACATCCATAATCTCTTGCTCAGCCATCAGGCCTTTCATTCAACTACTACCTGGGCTTCCATGAGCTATATATACAGGTTTCTATCCTACTTTCTTTCTCTCCTACCTCATTTCTTTAGACTTACTATCATGAGGTTATTGACCCATGTAGGATTTTGAAACAGATACCTGGAATCCAGGGACACACACACATACATATATACACACCACACACCTCACATGGCATTGGAGGAAAAAATGAACAAAAAGTGTTTGCTTTCAAAATCAGTGACAAAATTTAATTCTTAATATACAATGTTATAGAGAGGTACTGTGACTCATAAGGACAAGAAGAATAATACGATAAATTTGACAAAACAATAGTCAAAACACTAAAGCTAGCAGAGTACACAAATAGAAAAGAAATAGCTGAAAATGTATGAGAAGATAGTCAGCCTCACTAATTTCTATTGAAATGAAATAACATGAAGAGTTTGTTTTGACTACCATAGGGGTCAATATGAAAATATTAAACTGTAAGATATATTTCTGCCTAGCAAACCATCCCAAAACATGGTGGTTTAAAACAACAACTACTTATTTTTTTCTCATGTCTGTACTTCAGAGATTTTTGCAATCAGTTTTTCACGCGATGTGCCACTGGTGGTCCTGGCTGGGGCCGCTCACACAGCTCAATTCAGCTGGGTAGCTGGGCTGAATTGAAGATCTAGAAGGCTCCACTCACACATCTGATTCATCGTACTTTTTCATGTGGCCTATCTCTTTCTCTTCATGTCATCTTGGCATTTATTTGGTAATCTTGAACGTATTTACTTCTGTTGGCTGACATTCCCAAACAAAAGTGAAAGCTTCCAGTCCTCTTAGGGGGCTTGGCCTCCAACTGGCATAGGTAGGGTTACATCTGCTGTATTCTATTGGTGAGAGCAAGTCAAAATCAGTAAAGATTCAAAAAGAGGGGAAAGAGACTCCTCTTTTAATGGGAGAGGTGGGATACATAGAGAAGGATAACAGGAATCATAAGAGGACCTTTTTGAGGACTGCTGCAGTTGAAATTCAGAGTTATAAAGACTGGAAGGAAAGATGGAGAAAGGTCTCATCAGGTTTTTGTGGAAATGAACAATGAAACAGAATACTAAAAAGGCACTCAAAATTATGTTCAAATCTATATAAATCAATAAAATCATATTATTTTACCTAGAGATGTATTTACTAGGAATCTATCCTGTAGGGAACCTAAGCTTTACAAATACTTTTAAAAAATTGTTCAGTACAATATTTTTTTGTAAAACCTAGAGGGAAAAAACCAAATGCTTATCATTGGAAATTACATTAAACATAATGTGAGATGTTATACATAATTACATCCCATATTATGTTTACATCATTGCAAGTTAGGTTAAACATAATATGGGATATCTACATAATTAAATACTGTGAAATTCTTTTAAATGCCTGGGATTTTCGCTAAAATGAAAAGGTGTCCAAATTGAAATTCTGTGCCAATTAATTCTTATTTATTCATTGACTTATTTTTAAAAAGCAACTAGTGTCTGCTGTACTAAAGCAGTGGAAGAAAGTTAATCAGAGTGACCTCTGATCAGGGTTTTCAGGACCTAGAATTACAATTATTACATTGAGAGTAATAAATCCGAAGTCAGATTTTAACTTAGGATCATTTTCAAACAAAAGTTTTAAAATTTAGCACTCTCTTTTCTGTACCCTGAAGCTTAATCTCTTTTGAAATAGGATTAGTAGAAAATTACAGCTAATTCATTTAACTACAACAAATCTGTATCCAACGTACAATTACTTTTATGGTAGGACTTATAGTTACTGCTCATTGGTGTATAGTTATAATGGACAAATTTTAACACAGAATAAAGTAAGACTGATATATTTGTTTCCTGATTTGTAAAATCTAACTGTTCAATCTTCCTAATGCAATATCAGCACTTAATTGATAGATGGTAAATATTTTGTAATTAGTATTGCTCAGGGACTAACATGGCATGTTAACTGTGGTAAGGGAAGCTAATAATGAACAAGAGAAGAAGTAGTGAACTCTTAATAATCTGCACTCATAGAAGGTAGGGTCTGGGTGTGTGGTCCAGTGCAGTGCAGAGCACCAAACATATACATTACAGTGCTAGTATCAGCTCAGAATGACATATTTAGTAAGAAATTAAGAACCACATTAGTGCTCTCCTTAACTTTAAATTTAACTTTATTGTTCTCTAGACTTGGGTCTTGTCTGTTGCTAGCTAACTTGACAACCATTGAAACTGCCTGGCTCTCCCAATGCCAGAATTCAATTAGAGAGTCTGCCTTGTAGATGCCCAGGTATAAGGCAAGGCTAAGGAATGAGCAGCTGTCTTCTATTCCTCTATCAATATCTCTTCACTGAATAGGGATGGCTGTTAATGCTGAGAGCGATTTTATGGACAACCAGAATGGCCCTTGGCACTTGTGAGTAACCTTGACCCATGGCCATTTCAGCCCATATCTTCCTGCTGATTGTGGCTTGTATTAGGCTTGGGATAGTCAGAAGTCTGGAGAGTGTCTGGGATGGTGGGAGGCAGGAAGAAAGTCTCAAAGATCTCAAGAAATATGTGATTTGTTTTCTTTTCTAGGAAGTGTGGTCTAAACTAGTACTCATCCCAATGCCTGAAGAATGGGGAACAGAAGGAAATTCTGAAACATTCTTTCTCTTTTCTGCAACAAGATTCAGAATAACACCTTCAAGATCTCAGCTGAAACCCTAGGTAACTCCAAAGATTCCAAACTTTGGGGGTTTGTGGATATGTTGTTACCGGGTAGAGAGGCCTAGCAGTGTCCATAATCTCTGGAGATACTGCATTACCACTGACATCACATGATGACTGGGGATGCCAGGCTGTTACTATTTTTAACATCACCATTTGATACTGCTGTGGTGAAACACACTGCATACCAGTGACCACGTAGCAGCATCAGTCTATTTTTGCTCATTTCATTTGACACATCATTGAATAATAATGAGAGTTAATTTTAAACAGTCTAGCAGTCTGCCTTTTCATTGAATATGTCTATGCTGAGAATAGTTTCACAGTGGACTGAAAAATTTACTACTCCTGAGCATGCAACTAATTTTGGAAACAAGTGATTATGATTTAATTTAACCTTTATATTTGACTAGAAGGGACCTGGCATTTTTTTTTTCTATTATGGAAATGCTGAAACTTTCTTCCTGGAAGGAGGATGCCATAGATTAACTGGAGGAATATCAGGGCTCCTATCCGACTCACATACTGTCTTGAGGCAATTCAGAATGACCATTTAATTTGGCAGGAATCAGTCTAAGATAGCGATTCAGGTGAAGGTGCTGTAATTTATTTTTTAACCTCAATCACTCAGTGTCATTTTGGCAGTCCTCTATTGGTAAATATCTTTCTTCAGCTCTGAGTCCTCTTGCAAAAGCAAATCTAAACAAGTCTGTCAGAACTGAGTTGTCAGTGCTAATCACCATGGTTATATTTGGTAATGCATCTGTGGTAGCTGGAATGTAGGAATTCAGTTGACTCACAAAATCGTCAAGCCTAATGCACCCCTCACTTAAAATACTATGACATGGCTGACTGATTTAAGAACTACCTTTCCCTTCTCCACTCTACCCTCACACACTCCCCGCCACACAACCTGTCTGTATGTTATTTAGAAGAAATCTGTATTTCCTCAGTCTCTATTTCACTAGGGATGGTAGGGAGAGGTAGACAGAAAAAAAATATGTACACAAACACACACATACACACACACATACACACTTCTGCTTCTAAACTCAGGACTTTTGCACCTAGGCCTCTTTCTTCTCACAGAAAATTTCTCCCCTCAACCACATTTTTCTCTGACTACTTCTTTCCTTTATAGCCAAATTCCTTTAAAAGGGGGCTTATAGCTGCCACCACTGTCTCACCTCCTCTCAACACTTGATTCCACTGTGATCTACTTCCACTTTCGCAACTTCACTGAATTTACTCTTGTCAATTATAAACAATGTCCTTCTGCCTGGACGGGTGGCTCACGCCTGTAATCCCAGCACTTTAGGAGGCCAAGGCGGGCAGATCACAAGGTCAGGAGATGGACACCATACTGGCTAACACGGTGAAACCCCATCTCTACTAAAAATACAAAAAATTAGCTGAGCATGGTGGTGGGCACCTGTAGTCCCAGCTACTTGGGAGGCTGAGGCAGGAGAATGGTGTGAACCCAGGAGGTGGAGCTTGCAGTGAGCCAAGATCGTGCCACTGCACTCCAGTCTGGGCAACAGAGCTAGGTTCCATCTCAAAAAAATGAAATGAAATGAAATAAAATAAAATAAACAATATCCTTCTATGGGCTTAATGTAATGAAACTAGTAAGTCCTTTACTATTTGATCTCTTGCATTACTTTGCAATGTATTTTACCCACTCTGTTAAAATAAAAACAAAACAAAATATAGAAACCCTTTTCCAACCCTGACTTAGGATGTATTACTCCCAAGTGAGTTTCTAACTACCTTCTCCTGGCTATGGCTTCTTGCTGTTGTTTGAGACATTTCTTCCTGACACAGCATCTTGAGTGTTGATGTTTTCCAGAGTTTCATGTGTATCCCTTCCTTTTTCTCATTCAGTAAACTACATAGTTAATTTACTAATTATCATGACCTCAATTTCCACAAATGTGAACATTTTGCCAAGTTGTCAATAGTTACGTATGGCCAATTCATACAATGTGAATGTTTCAGAGATAACTACCCAGTGGGTGACACTCAACATTCAATTCACTCATTCCAAAGGTCTTATTATGCCTTCTCAGTCCTGAATATACCCTTCTTACTAATCTGAATTAAGAAGATTGGTTCCCTTTTGACATTTGCCTTGCCAATAATATTGCCTGCCATTTAACCCAAGGTTTCCAATTCCTGGCAGGCAGTCTCTGTCACCACACTTAGCCCTGGTCACATAGTATGTTCTCAATAATTGTGTGTTTAATGAAACTGAAAAGAATACATAGCAGGATATAAGAAGATGCTAAGCCACACAAAAGGATGGTAATAATGGCAGCTTAATGTACTGGTTGAAATGGTCAGCGACATGAGGGCTGGCACTAAGTAGTTGCATAGTCTTAGAGAAGGTTCTTAATCTGAGTTTCACTTTCTTCATCCACAATATAAAAGCATTGGACAACATGATCCCTGTTGTCTCTTCTAACACTAAATAGTGCTGTCTTAACCTATAGGGTGGATGGACCTCATTACAGACAGTCCTTGGGATGGTAGCAACATGGCATTAAGAATCCTGTGCAAGATAGATGCCCAAATATTTTCTTCCAAAATGCTTCAGTTGAAGGGGTACAACTGAGATGAGTCTGTCACAAGCTGATATTTCTCTCTTGATAAAATGTTTTCATTATTTTACTTTCTAACTGAGTGGTCCCAAGAGTTTAGGTGTTTGTTTTGAACAAGCTGCACAGATGCACAGTCACACATCTGAAGCTATATCTGTCTGCCTTCCCATGGAGCAGTTGAGCAAAAAGTAAATGATGTGTCTAAACAGCAGCCCAATTCTTTCTATATATAGGAACTTAATTACTTCTCTTTTCATAATACATGGGGGAGGAAGAGTGTCCCTAGGTATTGAAATTCAAGTCACGGTTTCAAATAAGACAAGCATTTCCTAATTTAGCCAACTTTAAATAGAGTTACAACTTTATTTTTCTATAAAATGCTTGAAATCAAAGTGAAGAGATTGTGTGTGCATATATTATTATGTGACAATGGGGTATTTTTATGCACTATCTCAAATGAGCAATAGCATGACATAGATGTATATATATGGTGGTATGCTGTGGGAATATCTGCAGATGCTGCCTTTAATTTTTTGTAATTTTTAGGATTAAACAACTTAACGGATTAGTCTTGGATATCTGTTTTGCTAATCTTTTTTCAGTTCAACTATGACTTTCAGTAACACAAGCCCTTAACTCATCAGTATAGGCCTTATCTATGAACAGAAATATGGAATGAGAGAAATAATTTTGGACTTTGCTGAGATCAGAGGCAAGGCAAATCAAAACTCAACATATGTGACTCCATCATTTGTCTCCACCCACTCCCCCAAAATGTTTTCACTTGGAATAAACTATCATAGCCAAACCAAAAACAGCCAAAGGGTCAGCTTGTGTAATTTTTATTAACATTGTCAAGGAAAATGGTATGAAGTTACAAATTTCTCATTATTTCCCTGAGGTGCAAAACTAACATAATAATATGAAACTCAAGCTGTCATTGCTTTTCATTGTAGACACATATTTCGATTTTAAAACAAGCACAAATACAGAAGAAAAATTTATTAGCTTTTATCAGTCAGTGTCCTAACAAGAAACAGATGGTTCACTCAGAGTGTTTACTCAATAGAAGAGAACTTAACAATGCGAATACTTACAGGAGTGTGAGGAGGGCAAAGAGAACTAAAAAGAACTCAGAGCCAGGTATCAGTGAGAAATCATTACCATCGCTCTGATTAGATGGACAGAAGAAAAGAAAAGAGGGCTACTGAAACTTAACTAGGATTTTAACCATGGGAGAATGGCCACCCAACAGGACATGAATTCATATGTGAACCAAAAACTACAGCCAGACTGGGAGAGGACAAGAGAAAAAATATCCCACCCTTCCTCTCCTCTATTAGTCACCTCTGGGATGGCTCAGAATTCATTGTCTGAACCCAGCAAACAAGAGAAGGTCAAAGAGCCTGATGATGGAGTCCGTAGCAGTCCACCTTCCCAGGGCCATTCATGGCAGAGAGGTCAGGAGAATGGATCTAGAGGAGCAGAGAATCACACGCACAGCTATGGGTCAATCATTTGGAAATAGGCACTGTTAAAATGCTGCTATAAATCTTTCCAAGCGTTACCTCTTATGATGGTCGTGACCACTTTTTTCCCCTTTCTGAGACTTGTATCAAATTGTAAGTGTGTTTGTCCCTGGCAATCTTTCAAAGGAAAATGACATCTGTTAGAAGAATCAGAAGAACCTTCTTGTCCTCTTCTTATAAGTAGAAAGTTGCCTTTCAGAAAAGTTCTCCCTGGAGTATCACTTTCTACATGTTGATTAGGTTTTATTGAATTACATTTTATAGATCAAGGAAAAAGACATGGGTCTAGAATCCAGCTACCCTGAATTATCTTTTTTTCCCTTCTCAGAAGTGACTAAGCAAAAATGTTCATATGCAGTATCTAGTGCAGTTCCAGATATTCACAGCTGTTGACTGGGATGATAAAAAAAACAAAGTTTATAGCTTATAGTTTTTAAGTGTGGAAAGTACAGGATTGTCTTTTATCTCCCACCGTGACATTCATAATAATCATTTCATTTTACTGGTTTCTAATGATCAGGTGCTACCAAACAGTCTCTGTGATTTAGGGAGCATACCACCACATTGCTCTTGGGGAAGCCAGTCTTTCAGCAGTATCTTTTGTCTATGGAGGGCAAGACCGGCTTACTGAGGACAGCTCCACTGACTTTACTAACAATGTGGGTGCCCATCCTAGTAGCACATCCCTTAGCACTTTGGTAACTCAAACTGTCATTGCTTTGTACCGTAGACACACATTTTGATTTTTAAAACAAGTATAAATAACAGATGGTACACCCAAAGTGGTCTATTCAATAGAAGAGAACTTAGCATACTTACTCTGGCTCCCCCATGATAGTTAACTAGTTAGTTGTTTGGCTTTAGATAATATATCCACTTTATAATGCTTATTCATTTGAGGTATTTTATTCTTCTTCCCCCTTTTCAAGGTAGATTTGGTGTCTCTACTTCTCTTAGAGTGGACCATCTCTTTTTCTACAACCCAACCAGTGTATATAAGCACTGTATCCCAGGGTCCTTTCTAATAGGTTCTAGTTCTAGGATTTGAAATCTTGAGCTATATGTGAATGCTTCCATATTGGCACTTTCTCTTGTTTTACTTTGCATTCTGTCCCTCTCCCTCCTTGATTCATCATTCTCAGCATCTGGGCCCACACATATTCTCCATGTTCTTGCCCCTACAATGTTGCACCTCCTGGAGCAGTCCCTTCTCCAGGATTCCAGTATTAATTTCACCACTTGTAAAGGGTTTGCAGTTGCCCTCAGACTACCCCAAGTGCTATCCATCCACCATTTACGACCAGCATGTTGGCTGGGTCCAGCAGCTCCTTTTGTGCACTGCCTCATTTTCTTCCTTAGCCCACCCAGCACTTCTTGGCAGGGCACGGTTATGCTGTGAAATGACCCTTTTATTGGTCCAATAGGAAGATAAATGAGGGCAGATTATGAGGAGAGCACATGTTATCTAACAAAGAGACTCTTTTCTTTATATTTAAGCAAGGGGAGAAAGCTTCCACTTTGATTCTATTGGAGAGGCAGTTTAGGCTATTACATGCCTAAAGTGTTCAAAATGATCTGGGTATTCAAGAATGCCAGCTTCCTTGTCCCACATGTAACCATTTCAGGTGTCTGAGTCTTATTCCTTCATAATCAAGGACTTGACCCAGGACAGCATATCTGCTAAGGTTGGTAATGCAGCTCTCTCTAGAGTTCTACTAATCTTATGATTAAGTCCTAGAACAAGAACATCGGGTTGTTTTGTCCTCTGACTATTCTGGAAGAGACTCTTTATATGCTGCTAAGAAGACCTTCTGGCTTAAAACATTTACCTTATATTGTTGATTAACTAGTACATTGACGGCTCCCATCCATCCGATTCCATAATCCTCAAGTTGTCCTTGGATCTCCCAAATGCCTACAATGTTGCACCTCCTGGTACAGTCCCTTCTCCAGGATTCCAGTATTAGTTTCACCACTTGTAAGAGGTTTGCAATTGCCCTCAGACTACCCCAAGTGCTATCCATCCACCATCTACCACCAGAGATAGGGGCTCCATGGCCAGTTGGTTAGTGAGCCACTCCTCTGCTAGAATCACTTCTAGTACCAACTCTACTAAGTGAGGTTCTTCAGGGAACAGTTTCTGGGATAAGTGTGCAGGAAGTTTATTGCTGAGAAATTACAGGAATAACACTTGTGAAGGGTGAGGAAAGCAGGATTGAGCAGAGGGTGGTGTTCATCTGTAATGCAGCTGTAACAGAAGCCTCCATTGATCCAAAGGGAAGCTCTGGAATTGGGATGGTTTTTCAGAGTTGTCCTGAATTGTTAAGGCATTTGTCTTCCATCAGTCATTGTGTGTGGGCTGCACTCTGGGAGGAGGACAGAGCAATTCCTGGCAAGGGGCTTAGCTCTGTGTAACTGGCAACTAACCCTCCTGGCCACTGGAGGTGTCAATCCATTGCTTTTGCCAGAAGTACTTCCTACATGGGTGGTAAAAGAAACATGATGTCAATGACTTTATTGCACCTGAATTTTCTTAGCTAAATGAAATGAGTGATTTAATAATTTAATAGACTACATATCTGATATCAATCATGTCAGGTAAGATTAGTTAAAGGATTTGGAAAACACTGGAATTTCCACATCATTTTCTGGGTAACATTTATGTCATTATGTGATCTATAGTATAAGCTCATTTCTTTGGTTAATCATAGAATTTTCATGTCTTATACCTTGTAATTTAATTGACAATGGCTTTTTATGTGGGGCTCTTGCTCACAAGGAGTCTAATCAATATTCTCAATTTGCACATGTAGTCTAAGTATAACTTTAAAATGACTCCAGATCCATGAACAGTTGAAAGCTTTTGTGACAAAAATAACACAAAATATGCATACTTATGAGCTAAATATTAAAAATCACAAATACTTCAAATAAACTACTAAAAGAACACCTTTGAAAAGACCCCCTGCTCCAAAGTTCAGTATACAGCAAGAGACAATTAAGAAAACTGGACTTGATTGTGACAAATGTGTAAGTGTCCAGGAGAAGAAATAATAGTTATACAAAGGAAGCAAAGCTGGTCCTATCAGGGCTAACACTGGTGCCTTTATACAAATTACATCAAACAGAAAAATCAGTATTTTTTCTAGGTGGACTTGCCTCCAGGAATACACTGCTTAGGAAATAGCTAGTTCTTATTTATATCAGTTAAGAAAAGGACCCCCATATTGTAGATCAACGAAGCCCTATCCTAGGGAGTGCGCTTGGCAAACAGAATGTATTCTGGGTTCCAATGCCTACCTGCTCTTTCAGCTTATGCTTTCTTGCAGTGAAAAACCTGTGCAACTGCACGTTGGCCTTGTAAGCCTTGGGTCCATAATGGGTAGCGAAGGCAATCATTCAAATAGTATGTCTAGAGATCCCAAAGAATGACATACAAGCCCAACATATGGCTTTCATTTTTCAAGACTGAGTCAGTATTAAATTATTGATTCACATTAATAATTATTTTTGTTATCAAGAATTGGTTTTAATATGCTTTTAGCCATTACCACTTTAGTTCTAATTAAATTGTCATTTCAATTTACTGAATAAATAATGCTTACAAAAAGCAATGGTTAACTATGGGAGAAGAAAACTCTGGCTCAGGAAATAATGATTGGAGCAGCCAGAGCAACTGCTTACGAGTATATGGGAAGTAGGGACCTAGAAGAGGGCAGCCCTGGAATATTTTGGTGCAAAACACTAGCCAATAAGGAGCTGTCCTAAAAGTACAGGGAGTAGAGAGTAGCATTGATACTTTTACTTTCTAAAAACAAGTACCTTTTGAAGTCTTAGGAATGACTACATTAGAATCAGTTATAGCAATCATGCTAGAATATGTGGAGGAAAAACATAATTGACTTACATAAAGATGCAGCTCAGGGACACCTCACAAGATGGAAACGAAAGGGAGAGGCATTTCCTTTCTAATTTAGTGCTGTGTCACTTTTCCGTAAACATTTCTAATCAAATCATCATACTTACGTAATAACCTTGATCTTGCCACTGATTTAAGTACATTTTCTGAGCAGTTTTCTGTCCAATATTTTTTGAAAACAACAAACAAATATTAGTTAAAAAAAAAAAAAAAGTGACATGATGTAGGTAATCTTGTTCAGAGTTTGTAAGGGGCTTTTAAAACTTTATAATTTGGG
>NW_016808893.1:108500-120013 GCF_001698545.2 Rhinopithecus bieti | reverse complement strand
TCCTTTGTAGGGAACATGGATGCAGCTGGAAACCATCATTCTTAGCAAACTATCACAAGAACAAAAACCAAACACCGCATGTTCTCACTCATAGGTGGGAACTGAACAATGAGATCACTTGGACTCAGGAAGGGGAACATCACACACCGGGGCCTATCATGGGGAGGGGGGAGGGGGGAGGGATTGCATTGGGAGTTATACCTGATATAAATGATGAATTGATGGGCGCTGACGAGTTGATGGGTGCAGCACATCAACATGGCACAAGTATACATATGTAACAAACCTACATGTTGTGCACATGTACCCTAGAACTTAAAGTATAATAAAAAAAAAATTAAAAAAAAAACTTTATAATTGTTTGTATAATTTTTGCCAGTTATGCTGCAAAGACACAAAAATAAAAGTAAATAAAGTAAATGAATAAGAAAATGAAGCCACTCAAATGTGTACTCAATCAAATTATAAGGGGATTGAAACAAATAAGCCTATCATATCTAAGAGACACAGTTTATATTAGCAACTTACTCCAACTTTCATTCATAGGATCCCTAGATTCAGCACTGAAATGTGTCTATGTGACATCTTTCAGCTTGTCACATGAGCAAACCTCAATTACTGACAAGACAGCATTTTGTAACAATCAAAGAAGTATTCAGTACATTATTGATGCCTCATTATTAAACTCAATTTGAAAAGGACTGGTTGTTTGGGTTCTAGAACCCTTTAAATACTGCAGTACAGAATTAAATATTGAAATACTTTAAATACTAAGAGCATCTCTCTTTATTGCCAACTGGCTAATGACACTTCTATATTTGAAATAAAAAAGAAATAGAAGGTTGACTCAAGAGATCTTTGTCAAATGCTTCATCTAGTTTCAATTAGGCTATTTCTTTAGACTGGGTCTATGCCCCATGTACCTCCTTTATGCTGAAAGACGTAGATGGAAATCACAGGAGCTCAGCACGGTTAAGGTGTAGGTGGGCAAAAAGTTCATGGGCAAATTTCAAGATCTGTATCAGAGCAAAAGACACAGATATGGCCTGAAGGAAGAAAGCAAGGCTCAATGAATGCCCTGAAAACCAATAGATCAAGACTGAATGTCTTAGGAGTTTCATACCTCTGTTAGCAGCAAAAAAGAAGTCTGAGAACTAGGAAGTCAAGCTGAGGGGCAAGGGACTCCAAAGTGAATTAAACATTCACTTAACGCACATTTACTGAGTCTAGGAATAAGCGTAACCTGCCTTCAAAGCCTAGGCTAGTGTCTCTATTATCTGTCAGATGCAGGTCAAACATTTAAAATTTCACAGGAGAAGAGGAGATTGATGGTCTCAAAAATATCTTCAAATTTAGTATGTTAAAAATTTAGAATAATAAAACAATGATTAGAATAAATGACTATAATATTATATAACCAGAAACGTCTAAGTTAAGAATAAATGGTCCTTTCTTGTCCTTCATATAACTTGTACCTAATCTACATTCACTTATACTTGAAAAGTAAGAACACGAGGTATTCCTGAGACTAGAACTTTGATTGTAATTTTTATCCTAGTTTCTTAGGCTTAAACAGTCATTTGGTACCATGTTGCTCTTGTGTAATTTCATGGTGCATATATCTTAGCTCCTTAAGTAGCCAACGGTTTTAAAATTCAATATGTAATTGTTCAGGAATTTATAAAGGTTGGGTTGTATTGCTTATAAACAAAGCCCTTTTCTTCCACCTTATCACTGTATTTTACTGAAGACTTCATCTTCATTAATAAATATTTATGTCACACTGGAAGAAAAAAAGGCCCTTGCTTTATATGTCCATCTTGAGAATTAATCAGTACTTTCATTTTACTCATTCATTAAAAGTTGATATTATGGACACCCTATTTGTAATGGATTCTGTTCATGAACTCTTGGCAATAGAGGATCATAAGGAGACAACAGGTATGTATGAAGTAAATAAAAAAGAGATGTTAGATTGCAATATATGCTTTGAAATAAATAAACAATGTCATATGATAGAGAGTAAAGAGGAGAGGTACTCAGGGAAAAAAAAAGAAGAAAAACCTGGGAAAAAGATAAAAGTAAGAGAAACAACAACAGGGAGAAGAGAGGAAGTTACATGGCAGGTTGAATCACAGAATGGTAATTCATCCTGTGACTATGTGAACGGGTCAGAGAAAGTTCTTAGAGAATATACAAAGAATGTTCTCATGAAAGAGGCAAATAACCCAAAAAGTGAGTGCTTCTTACAATGGACTCTCTAGGGGTTCATGCTTATTCTTCTTAAGTTCCAAGTATTTGGAATCTATTTACAACAAATTGCAGTAGGTTGTGGGTGGATTTCTAGAAGATTGAGACATAAGCACAGAGCCGTGGGTGAGATTTCACTGATACATTACTGAACCTGCCCTAAAGTAACATCATGAATATTTTAGTCATCTCCTTGCTCAGTGTACATAAAACTTCTCTATGATTATTAAAACATCGAGATGCATTCCTATGTCCTTCAGTAGTATTCTTGTTTGTCACCTCCGTAAGTTACAGAATGAAACAGAAGAAATATCCGGAATTTAGAATATGTTTATAAAGATGCTCAGACAGGTAAGCATTTATTAAAATTAAAACAAAATAGCAGTATCTTATTCTGTCCTTTTGTTTAATTGATTTTATTTAATTGATTAGTATTTTAGCAGCTGTTTTAACACATTATTACAAAGATTATAATAATGCCTTTCATTTGAAAATAGCTCTTTGGGAGCTGGGAATTATAATTTAAACAAGTAATTAATAAATGTTGATTCCCAGAAACATTTTTGTGGCACAATATAAACATGCTCAAGGAAAGCATAAATACTTCTAACACTAATCCTGAAAAATAGTGTATACACTATTAGATCACAGAAAATAAATAATGTGTAATAAGCTAAAATTGAAGTCTTCCTGGTTTAGCTATCAGACTACACCAAGCTACCGGGAAGGAGACTCCCTCCTTTGTTACAACTCTATTCTGGCTTGTGTACACTGGACACCTATCACATGCAATTCCCTGATGAGAATTAATTGTAGGTGAAAGAAATGATAGTTCATTTTAATTGACATACACTGGAATTCAAAGGCAAGGATTCAACATGAAGTAGAAGATAATTGTCATTCACCATTACTTCAAAGCCCCAGAGTGCATGAAACTTATACTTACCAACAGGTAAAGCCTCCTGGAATTTTCTCACTTTGTCAGGAGAATCTTAGTTTATCCTAGAGCTAATTATTTGGTGGTGGTAGCGGAAAAAGAGAGCAGCATGACGAGACTCTTACAAAACCCTATTTTGACAAAGTTAAAAAATGTGTAAATGTATAAATACATTTTTTCTCTTTAAAAGTAATCCTTTGTGTTTTATTAATTATACTATCTATTTGTGTATGTGTGCATTCACAATGTGCCAAACACTGTTTTAAGTATTTTATTTGCAATTTTTATGCAACCTTATTAGTTTGATACCACTACACTCATTTATACAGATAAGGAAACTATGGCACAGATAATTTAAGTCATTTATCCATGATTTGCTAAGTAGTTAAGTGGTGAAGCTGGGATTTAAGTCCACTAGTCTGATTCTAGAATTTTTACACTTAACATGATAGGTATATAGCAGAAGTAGTTCCCACTTGTTTCTCCATTACAGAGTAAATCTACTCTGAATACATACCTTTGCCTATTATCCCATTTTTTTTAACATGAAGGATATTACTAGGCTATAACTAATTCTAATTTCTATTTTACATTTTTGTATTTTGTAGTGAAATCATTGTCTTGCTATATACAGTAGCATGTAGATTTCCTTTGCCATTGACATTAACGTTTTAAGATAAAATCCTATAAAGGTCAGAAGACATTAAAAAGTTTCCTAGGAGGTTTGGATTATTCTTTACAAATTTGATCATTGTTATGTTCTTTTGAGACAGCACTGAAGTTATTTCCAACTCTGCAGTGTAGCATGAGTTCAGTAATGAGATATACTGAGTCGTTCACCCCTAGGCAACTGGTTTAGATATAGCCTGAGGTGAGAGAAGCAGAGAACCCTTTTTGTCAGACAGTTTCTTGTTAGTGCAGATGAGATGAGTTGGTGGTGTCATACCAGTTCCTGTAGTCAGATATTCACATTGTAATTGGCACCAGACATTACAATCTCTTCAGTGAGTTCTTGGAAGACAAGTACAATTACCCTCTCGTTAACTCTGAGGGAGTCAACCAGGTGAATTTTTAATGTCACAGTAAAAGAGGTAACTACTTGCCTACCCCTGCTATTGAAATTCGATGTACAAATATAGTTGCTGCATTTTATTCAAATATGATCATTAAGTTAATGGAAAACCCAGGGATTAAAAATATCAAATTGTTTTAATGTCTTTTAAAAAGGACTGGTTTCCTCTCTTCCTCTTTTCTTCTTCTTTTTTTCTCTGTCTGCCTCTGTCTCTGTGTCACCATCTCTCTGTCTCCTTTGTTTCTCTCTTACACACACACTCACGCACGCGTGTGCGTGCACACACACACAAGAAATGTCAAGAGATAATATGCAAAAAACAAAACTCTAAATAATGCATATATTAAAAACCTAGTTCTATAGTAGTAAAGGTCTTTGCATAATGCCTTATACTATTTTTTTAAAAAAGAGAGATAAAGAGTTAGTATGTATGCTCTTTTACCGTATTTTTTCCTCACCAAAAGATGTAAACACCTTCCATTTCACATGGGCATCTAGAGTTTTTAAATGGACAGCCAGAGGGCTAAGAAAGTGTAACTAGCTGGTTTGGATTTATCTCCCTTTCCCTTGTGTCTTGATAACCTAAAAGCCAGAGGAATTTCATCCTGGATTGCATAGTAATTTTCTGAGTGATTTGTTACATGTTCTTTGGTTCTCTAAATACTCACCAGAGACCATTTCAATTTGTTTCTCTTTCCTGAAGCTGCCCTGTTACTTAGGCTTTATTTCAAGTTCTTATTTTTGGACAGAGAGTAATGGAAGAACAGGCCACCAAATTATCTTTACAAAATGAGGCAATTTAAATTTGATCAGTTACCAAGTTATGACTTAACAATCATTTTTATATATGTTCTCTAGACATACCCCACTTAGTTTGCCTGATGTAAGAGTCAGGATAGGAGCATTTGAAATACTTCCATTCCCTTCTACTGCAATGTTTACGATCATGTCAAAGACTGCAATCTAGTCTTACTATAGCAAATAAGAATATGAGAATGGTGTTCCTTCTACCAAAAGTATAATAGATCGTTATTTTGCAAAATTGAGTAGAGACATATTTATGTTCCATATGCATACTGAATCAAAGAATATTAGGAACAGAGGGATCTTTAGACACCTTCACATTTTGCAGAAGTGAAAATTGAGTACCAGATAGATAAAGAAACTTCTGTAAGATTTTGTTGTTGTTGTTATTGATATATTTGAAAGTTACCTCTCAAATAAGAGCAGTGCTCTACCTTTTATCTCCATGGCAGAAATCACCTTTCACAGTAACTGTACAATGACAAGCAGAACCTATATTCCACAAATATAAAGGTCAGTTCTAATACAGAATTCAACACAGCCTGTGTGAATTCAATGCCAAATTCCTCTCCTTCTCTGAATAATAAATAATAGTAACAGTAACAAATACACAGAAACACCATAAGGTATGTGCTTTTTTCTTATTATATAAGACCCTTTTTAATATAGAAGCAGTTGGGTGGAATGTGTAATGCCATGACATTAGTCATTAATAGCAAGTAGTCTTGTGGGTCTTCCACACAGAATTGATAGATGGCATTAATGTTCTTCTTGCCAAATTCCTCTTCAGGTTTAAAAGGTGAATTTTCTCACTTTTCATCCTTTGTTTTAAACCCATTTCCAAAGAAGTAAACTTAAAGTTATTTGGGAGCATAATGTAGTCTTTCCAGTTTTCTCTAAAAATTTAATAGGAAAAAATCGTGGCACATATATGTCATTTATTGAAAGTGCTTACTTTTGAAATGCAGTATATTTGGAAGCATATTTGGTACATGTTTCATTTAAATAGTTAAATGAAATCATTAAGCTAAAGTATTTGCTCCAGTACATTCTTCCTTGGGATTCAGAATATCAGTCTGCGTATCAGTGAAAGTCCTTTTCTCTTATTCAGTTTATGGGATGCTTTGGTTCCTTTTAAGTACATACTTTTTAAAAAAGTAAATTTGAACAAATGCTTTAAGTCTTAGTGTTCTTTCCCTAACTAGTTCCACTAATTCTACCATGGAAGTGGAAGTGAAAACTAATTCATTAACAGAAAAATTCCTTCAATATTAGGAATCCACGTCATACCATATTAGAACTATGCTATCATTGGACAAACATAGCAGCTCATTCAAGACTCACGAAAAGACAACAGAGGGAGAGAGAGGACACTCTGAAAGTATCACTGCACTGCTCACCTCCCTCCAAATTCCAAATGCAAACTCTGAATTTAAAAGCAGATTAATGAGCCTTTAACAGGTTCCACAACAGTGTTCTTTCCAAAAGCAATCAATAGTTCCTCCTTTCTTTCCCCCACTATATATATATATATAGTGAAATATATATATAGTTTCTATGTTCTTACAGATATGTATTTGACTGCTATGCTGGATAACATACATTTACTAGGAAATAGCTGAAGCCCTAGCTTTTAAGACAGTAATGATTTATTACAGATAATGGAAATTGCATTCAAGCAAATAGCACGATAAACAGGTTGTTCTGTGTGGTATGTTTATTTATTTATTTTTAATTTAATATTCACGGCCAATTCCACATTGGATCTTTTCTAGACATAGTACTTATTAGCCTACTGAAGTAGAAAAAGTGTGAACTTTAGAGTGGACTCTCAGGAGAACAGCAATTTGGCTCAGGACCCAATCCAACATTACACAGAGAGTACTGGTGGCTGACAGGATTTCTGTACTAATGGGCTCCTGGAATGCCTCAAACCCTATAGAAATGACTTTAAATTGTTACCATGTTAGGGCTGAACACAATGCCAGACAATGTGCTTATATTTTCCCAGATGACAAAGAGCACTCCATTATAACTAAGTCTGCACCCGTAAACCTCGTTATGTTAATCAAAATGCCTTTTTTATTGTGTGTGTTTTGTTTTGTTTTGTTTTGTTTTACCTGACAAGAGAGTTCCAGACTTGAAGGGAGATGAAAGTCAGGATCCAGAAGAGGTAAGATGTAAATGTGTAAACATAATTTCTGTTTATTTTCTGTGTTTATCTTCTATTACTACAAGGGAAAATACTGTGTGTGGTTCTTAAGAATGGTATTGAGCTGAGTGAGGGTTACCAGGGGAGCTGTAGAGCACTTGGGGATATGAAATTAAGTTTAGAGGAATTAAAGCATTCCCTAGCTAAATACACAAAATGACAGAATAATATTTGTGAAAGATTAACCAATATTTTTCCTATATCCTTTGTCCACATTTGGATACATAGGAAATTTGTGTTTTTACTGATTCTGCATATGTATGTAACAAAATAATGCAGAAAAAAAAGGAAGACTCTTCCTTGCTTTTGAGTCTCAAAAGCTAAGAGGCCACACAAGTTATAAATAAAAGATTTGGAAAAAACCTCATGTCTAAGAGCAAGACCTTCACCACTTCTTCAAGTTGAATAACACAACAACAACAGCAAAAATTCCTTACAGACTTTTGAGTAAAGAGTGTAATAGGAGTTGAGATTATCAGTAGATCCCAGACGTCCAAGTAGGTTCAGAACATGAAGCAGTGCCTGAAGGGAAATAAATAGAGGAGCATCAGCATAGAAGCCTGGGGTAGATAGGAGGCAGCAGAAGGATACACGAGAACTGCTACAACAACGTGGACAAAATAAGGGCCAGGTCAAATAATTGGGGAAGCAGGGTTCTGATGCCACATTCCTCTAGATGTCCAGACTAACCTGCACTAAATCACATATTTACCTATTGTCTCCTTAAACTATTTGGTCATAAATTTGTTTACTCTTAACTTGAGAGTGGAGTAACCATCCTTCTGGAGATAACTAGAATTCACACAACAACTTCTAAACAGTAATATTTAAGAAATATCTGAGTTTGGCTAGTCATGGTGGCTCACACCTGTAATCCCAGCACTTTGGAAGACCAAGGCAGGTGGATCACTTGAGGCCAGGCGTTTGAGACCAGCCAGGCCAACATGGCGAAACCCTGTCTCTACTAAAAATACAAAAATTAGCCAGGCATGGTTGTAATCCCAGCTACTCAGGAGGCTGAGGCAGGAGAATCACTTGAACCCAGGAGGCAGAGGTTGCAGTGAGCTGAGATGGTGCCACTGCACTCCAGCCTGGATGACAGAGTGAAACTATCTCAACAACAACAACAACAAAAAAAAAAAAAAAAAAAAAAAAAAAAAAAGAAAAGAAAAGGAAATATCAGAGTTTTTCTAGAATCATGTTTTATATCACTATAAAACTTTATAGGCCAGGTCCAGTGGCTTATGCCTCTAATCTGAGCACTTTGTGAGGCCAAGACATGAGACTGCTTGAAGCCAGGAACTCAAGACCAGCCTGGGCCATATCATAATACTCTGACTTTATGAAAAGAAATATTTTTTTTTAATTAGTAGAGTGTAATAGCACGCACCTGTGTTCCCAGCTACTCATGGGAGGGTGAGTCAGGGGGATCACAAGCTCAGGAGTTTGAAGTTGCAGTGAACTATGATTGCACTACTGAACTCCAGCCTGGGCAATAAAGTGAGACCATGTCTCAAAAAAATATGTATATAGAACCAATACTGAAAAATTACAGGATATGCCAAAACCTAGTGGACAAAACATAATGATTAGAAAGGTAAATTAACGCAGGAGTAACTGATACTCAGTGCAAGCAGCTTTGATGCTTTACAATTATAATTGTAACATTTTTCTTGAATTCCATAAATTAATATATGAGAATATGTTCAAGTATTCTTTTAAATATTTCTCCTTAGTCACAATTACTTACTAATAAAAAAGTGACCATAAAACATTCTTTTTTTTCTTTGCCTGTCCTTTCATCTCAAGCTGTTGCTTGAAAAATTGCGGGATATGCCAAAATCTAGTGGACAAAAAATAAGGATTTGAAAGGTAAATTAACGCAGGAGTGACTGACACTCAGTGTAGGCGACTTTGATACTTTGCAATTATAGTTGTAACACTTTTCTTGAATTGAATTCCATAAATTACCTTAATATATGAGAATATGTTCAAGTAGTCTCTTAAATGTTCCCTTAGTCACAATTACTTACTAATAAAACAGTGACCATAAAACACTCTTTTTTTTTTCTTTTTTCCTGTCCTTTTATCTCAAGCTGTTGCCTTGTTTTTTTCTATTCTAATCTTTTCTGTTCTGGAAGGTTCTTCTCTAACCACAGCTTTTTGAGCAGACAGGTTAGCAGGCGGATGAAGAATAGGACTCAGGTGAGAGACAAGAAGCCTGAAGTCTGATTGGCCTGCACTTAATATTTTCTGGGTTCTTATGCTCTGCTGCAGCTCATTCAGTTGTTGCCATTATTTAAGTTGCATCTCAAACACGGTAGAAACAGAAGAGAGACAAAGAAGAATACATTTACTTTGAAATGTGATAACTAAATTCAGTGAACTATGATTGCACTACTGAACTCCAGCCTGGGCACTAAAGTGAGACCATGTCTCAAAAAAATATGTGTATAGAACCCACACTGAAAAATTACAGGATATGCCAAAATCTAGTGGACCAAATAAAACTAAATTGGACTGAATAAAAACTAAATTCAGTTTTTATTAGATTTTAGCTACTGGACAAAAATGTGGTATTCAATGGAAAAGAAGGCGTTTGCTCAAGATTAATTGATTATGACCTGCTAACACCACTTGGTCAATTTCACCATCAGATTCTCAAGTTTTGTATAATTTCTGATGGTGAATTTGCTGTTCCCTGGATGATTTCTGGGCACTTGTCTCCTGAAATGCACCTGCATTTATCTTGGTTTTTCTCTCTTTTTTAAGCACCAGCATTTAGTTCTTTAAGGATTTTCTTTTAATTTCTTATTTTTCAATAACCTTAAGGTTCTCCTCTGGGTGGGTATTTTTTTATTTGATTTTTTTTCAGATAAGTTTTTAAACAGTTTCGCTCCTTTCCAGAGTTTTTACTTACTTCTCCCTTGCTGTTAACTTTCTTTTAGTTTGGTGGGGACAATGGTGAATAGGAGAGGTCTGGGGCCACTAACATTGTTATGGAGGTAAAAAGAAAGAAAACTTGGCTTAGAAAGCAACTTGTTCGAATGGCAGGGAAAATATTCAAGTTGAAACCTCACAGTATCTGCTTTGCCCTCCTCCCTACTGGGTTCCAATTAGTTCACAGCACTTTTTTTTTTTTTTTTTTTTTTTTTTTTTTTTGTAGCACTGTTTATAAGGCATCAGGGAAATGATGTTAGATCTCTGCCAGTAACAACAATGTTTAAATACATGTGCAACCAGAATGAGCCGGTTTCTACCCCCGGAAAAAGGCTTCTTTGCATGTGCTCTACATAATAATATGTCCTTAGTGCTGTCATAATTTATTTCATTATTGCTTCACGCATACTTACATTGTAATTATCAAAAAAGTTTACGTTGAGAAAGTCACCGATGGCTTTACTATTGCATGCCAGTTCTTTAAAATGCACTTCCATTGCACGATTCATTTTAAAATAAGTTTTTGTACTTTCTTACAGTGAAAAAGGATGAAACTTTCCAAGTTGCAGGTCCAAAGAAGAAAGTCCAGTTATCAAGCTTGAGAAACCTATTCTCCTCTCCTCACTAAGATTTTTCCAGGGGCAGAGAAAATCTGGAAGGGATACAGTGTCTTTGAAATGCTACTTAAATCTTCATTGCTGAGAAGCTTACCAAAGCAATAGGGTACACAGTGATAAAACAGGTATAGGCAGTGCTTTTCAACAGGTAGTTATGAACTGATGGTTTAATTAAGACTCATACACTTAATTCTACCATACATGACTTGTGGAAATTTATCAAATTTGTTTAGATGTTAATTTTATTCGGTAATCCTATGTGACCCCAAGAAGGTAGCACACTAAAAGTAAGGGTAGATGTTCTCCAACTAGTTTAACTTAACTCTGTCCACGTTGAAAAAAACAAAGACTTCCTCTAAAACCTTCGTGTAGCCGTAAACTTTTGTGAAGGGAACAGCGTACTGAAGGAGTTAAGTACAAAGTCATTGGAATCTAATAACCTTCACGCTGAACTCCAGCACCTCTACTTATTAAAAATGGAAACTTGGACAAGTGGTTTCATCTTTTTTTAACCTCAATTTCTGTGGCCACATAGATGCTATAAGGATTAAATAAAAAATTTTTAGGTGCATAACACTTTATTTGTATCCATTAAAACGAAATTATTTTAATTCCTCCTATTATGATTATTCTGATAATGTGGGTTTTTTTTTTTTTTTTTTTTTTTTTTTTTTTTTTTTT
>NW_016808893.1:105470-108355 GCF_001698545.2 Rhinopithecus bieti | reverse complement strand
TTTTTTTTTTTTTTTTTTTTTTTTTTTTTTTTTAGTATTATTGTGTGCATGATATAAAATGGTTTTGTTGCCTTGTGTCTTTTTTTGTCTGAGCATTGCTAAAAATAAATAGGGCAGGAACTTGGCAAAATCATAACATTAACATAAAATGTTCATCACATTGTATGTTATTGTATTGTATCTTCTATTTTTCAATCACTCCTACCACTACAATACAAACATTAAAAATTATCTAAAATTATTTGCACAAGTTTATTTCGTTTAAAAGCGAAGATAAGACCCACTTCCTACTCTCCCACTCATGTGTTTATTCTATGGCTTCCATTGTTTCTTAATTTCTTTTTTTTTTTTTTTTTGGAGACGGAGTCTCGCTCTGTCGCCCAGGCTGGAGTGCAGTGGCCGGATCTCAGCTCACTGCAAGCTCCTCCTCCCGGGTTCACGCCATTCTCCTGCCTCAGCCTCCCCAGTAGCTGGGACTCCAGGTGCCCGCCACCTCGCCCGGCTAGTTTTTTGTATTTTTTAGTAGAGACGGGGTTTCACTGTGTTAGCCAGGATGGTCTCGATCTCCTGACCTCGTGATCCGCCCGTCTCGGCCTCCCAAAGTGCTGGGATTACAGGCTTGAGCCACCGCGCCCAGCTTTTCTTAATTTCAAAGCAGTCTTTAATTATATGGTTAGACAGATGGCCTCAAGGTAAGTTTTGGGGCCTTACATTCAAGGTATCTTGGCAATCAAAGACCCTTTCCTGTTTTCCTGAAAGAATGGAGTGAAAAGGAAAGTGTACACAGAGATAGATTTTTTTCTCACAAATTCTCTACTCTGAAGTACCCTGGCCCTCTACTCAGTACCATTAAAAGTGAAAGTGATTGCGATGGAATTCCCTAAGTTTGATACCATGGTTATTTGCTTCTAAATTAAAGCTAATATTGGTCTAGAAGTGATCCAGTCATAACTGTGATGTGGATCACTTTTAATGGTTCCTTTCTTCTCTCCTGTGAGCCACTCTTTCTATTTACTTCTCACCAACAATCCTCATCCTCTCCCTTTACCCAAGGTGCCCAAGCCTCCCACTTACATGTGCTATTCACCTCTCATAGTACCTAAAGTCCTAATTTGTCTTTTCTCTTCTCCTGTATCTTATGCAATCCAAGAAGGGTAAATTCCCTCAGGGATACATTTTAGTTTGTACCAAAGTGTTAATGAATCAATAACTAATATGTCCCATTTCAAGACAACTTTGTAATCCTAGCAGTGTCTCTCAGTGAGAATTTCAAATATATGGGAGAAGAATTAAGAACTGGGATACATACTTTTTAGCAATATTTATTTATCCAATAATTTATGTTTCAAATACATTGTAATTGATCATCTAAGGTTTAGCATTGCCAGTAGAACAATAATATAGAATCACTGAAATCAAGCTCTGGCAATGCAGTGAGCGAACACTAGAGAGGGAAACAGTTTTTATGTTGATCAAAGAGATCCATAGAGGGAGATTTTAGTCAAGCAGAAAAATCTAGCCCACTGAAAAGAATCACCAAAATCTTTATATATAGATAGATAGATAGATGTGTGTGTGTGTGTGTGCTTTTGTGTGTAGTTTTGTTCATTACTTCTAAAGAAAAAAATATGAAAATATATTGACCCTGAAATATCTTTGGAAATGTGTTCATACTGCAAAAGCAGGAAACTACATGCCTAAACATTTGACCCTTGGATGAATATCTTCATAACTTTTTAGGAAATAGTTATATTTTCATTCAGTCGAATGCCTTGCAGACATCTTTAAGGCCTTATTAAAGCCAATTTAAAAGGAAAAATACACACATTACAGAAATTAAGGGAAATGCTTGGAGGTATTCATTCTATATTAGAATATCATTGTCATACTTTGTAAGTATCAAGAACAGTTTATCTTCATGATCCTTTCAGAATTACCCACACTCCTCAGGCAATGACATTTTAAAGAGGATTTGGCTGAGAATAAAAGGCTTTTGATGAAAGAAATTAATTTATGTCAGAACTGCACATTCCAAAAGGTAGCCATCTGGGAAGTTAACACTGTTTTGTCGTTGATACTAGCCCTGGCTCAAGTGGAAGCTTGCCCTTGGGGCCTTTATATCCCAACAACATTCTAGGCCAACATAAAATTACAAGTTTTGTTCCAATAAAAGTCTGGATAATTATTATAATTCATTATACATAAACAATGGATTATATTATCATTTTTTATTTTTATTTTTAAAGGGCAGACTATTTGAGATGAGAAAAAACTTTAGTTACCACCTAGTCCAGTACTTCTCTTTACAGATTGGGACCACAAAAGATACCAGACTACTCTCTTATCTCGGATCCAAAATTAAGACTCAATTTTTTTTTTGAGACGGAGTTTCCCTTTTGTTGCCCAGGCTGAGTGCAGTGGTGCCATCTCGGCTCACGGCAACCTCTGCCTCCCAGGTTCAAGAGACTCTCCTGCCTCAGCCTCCCGATTAGCTGGGATTACAGCCATGCGTCACCACGCCTGGCTAATTTTTTTTGTGCTTTTAGTAGAGATGGTGTTTCTCCATGTTGGTCAGGCTGGTCTTGCGCTCCCGACCTCAGGTGATCTGCCCGCCTCGGCCTCCATTATAGGCGTGAGTCATCACTCCCGGCCTAATTAAGACTCTTAATTTTCTCCTTCTACTGTCCATGGTACAAACCTCACTGGTTTTGATTTATTTTTTCATATTACCGTATCAGTATTACAGCAAAATGAATATAGATAATAACAAAAATAATAAAATACCATAGTATTACTTCTAGAATTATATTATTAAATAATATATTGTTTATAATGTTATTATACTATAATATATTAATAATAATTTAAAATAAAACAAATAATGA
>NW_016808893.1:89888-103774 GCF_001698545.2 Rhinopithecus bieti | reverse complement strand
TTAAAAATAAAACAAATAATGAAAGGGAAATTGAAAAGATTATCATGTTAATGTCTGAAGGAAGATCCGATAAAGAGAAATTTGTAGTCAAGGATTATATTTCCCATATTTATTTTTAATGTTTTACCAGTTATTGCTTTTTAACTTGCAAATCTACTGATAAATAATTATCCTACAAGAAAGTTGGTGCTCCACATTTTTAAATGCCTCACTTCAAGATTCATGGCTTCAACAAATGCTAATTTATTTTGCACACAATCTGAAGATTGGTCAGGTCTCAAGCCAGACAGTTGATCACTTTTCATGGTTATATTTTACCTTCTGTATACCTTTTTATAGTAAACATGCATGAAATAAGAATCTAACAGTATAAAAAAGTTCGGATTTAATATATTAATAATTAATTAATTAATTAATGTCGTGTCCAGGAAATCACAGAAGGGATTACCTAATTCCTTCGAAGGCCTCCCAAGTTATTTTCTGTAAGTACTTATTTTGTCAGACCAAAATGGAACCACAAGTCAGAAAAAGAAATGTGTAGACTTATTCCATTCCTGGCATATTACCTGCTGCATTGGCACGATCTTGGAAATGTATAGGGCATTCAATAGTTTTTCTTTGATTAACAAGAGACTACAGACTTTAAGTTAGGTCTTCTTTCATTGGTACAGTGGAGGGTACCTCTTATATAGTACAGCGACAGGAGATGAACAGGCTGAGAACAACTGCAATACCAAACAGAATTTGCTAATGAGCTGCTATGACTTAAAACTTCAAAGTTTTCTGTTAATTTGATTAACAGAGTGGAGTAGGATGGGATTTGTGGATGTCCAAAGCTTCAGAATGTTGGGATGGCTTTTCAAGAAACCATCGTTACTATCTAAATAATATGGGAACCATAGTATACGTCAAATTCTCCAAATGAGTATTGTCCACTCTTCCTGAGTGCTGTCTTCATACACTCTTGATTCAGGGGTCAACAAAACAACAGAAGCAGCAGCAGCAGCAGCAGCAGCAGCAATAGCAGCAGTAATAACAACAACTACAAAACCAGTATCAAAAACTATCCACTTCTCAGTCACCTTTCTGCCAATAAACAAATGTAAAACATTGATCACAATGGAAACCTTTTGTAAACAGCAATTCTCAAGTCTTGCGTCTGGCAAAAACATGTGTTATTAACATTTGAAAGTTAAAAATATTTGTGCTTTTGGTACTTAAAACTCTTATTTTCCTTAATCTTTTATCTGGAAGTGACGTTCTTAAGAAAATAAATTCAACTTCATTTTCCTCTACCATCAGGTGCATGATTTCAGTATGATGGCCAGGCCGTCTGGCTTCTATTTTCACAGGACACTAATACTGTCTTCTTACTTCATTCCATATATTTAGTTTAATTCTCATAATAGTCTACTACATGTCATCT
This sequence comes from Rhinopithecus bieti, assembly GCF_001698545.2. Taxonomy (NCBI): domain Eukaryota; kingdom Metazoa; phylum Chordata; class Mammalia; order Primates; family Cercopithecidae; genus Rhinopithecus; species Rhinopithecus bieti. The sequence goes on along the minus strand of NW_016808893.1, from coordinate 102,348 downwards.
CTAGAATTCTACAGAAATTTCTATTTGAGATTGCAGGTTTAATTGAGGTAAAATTGAGATAGATAATTACTGCTAAATTTTGACTAGATATTAGCATTAATTTCAATTGACATTTTGTCTAACAAAATGATAAAAAACAAAACTTTGATGAATGTTTCAAACACTTAATATTTTCTCTAAGTGCCAGGTAATTGCCTTTTCATTATTTTTGTTGTTGTTTTTATTTGTTATGCTTGTGTGCATGTTTGTATCAACTAAATGGGCTAGTCAGTCTGGTGAAAAGGGTAAAGTTACTTACATGTGCATTTCTAGGCACAAACTCAATTTACCTTCAGGGACATAAAACATCAAAGGAGGGAAGTGTGAAATGTACATATATAAATGTGACAAGTTGACCAAGGACCATTTATCATCCTGGGAAATGAAGTCACATGATTTGTAATGCAGTAAGAATTTTCAAAATGTGAATTGCAATTATCTTAAAACAAAAAATATATTCTATTCTGATTCCATTAATTTGAAAGCAAATCAAAATATGACAAGTTTGTTTTCTAATAATTATACTTATGCAGGATTTGAAATTTAAATTTGGAAGTAAAGAAAAAGGTATTCCAGAGAATTGTAATTGAAAAGGATGCTTACTACTATCATTTTTTATTGTAAGTTCAAGCATTCTTCTAACACCAAGTTTTATGAGATAGAGTGTAAACGTTGATATCTTGAGAGATAAATAGCCGTATATTAAAAATCAGAAACAAACAACTTCATACATGAGACTGGATAACCCCATTTATTTTATTTTCAAAAAGGTTGCATATCTGCAAATCAAATGTCGTCTGAAGAGGAAAAAATGCATTATTCACCACAGTTTTTTTTCTTTAATGGCTTTTCTTCAGAAGCCTTAAGGTTTCAGATTTCGCATGTAAATAGTAATAAACATTAGCAATGACAATGAATAAAAATGAATGTAAATGGGTTTAATCTGACAGGTGTGATCCTGTTCAATCCTGGCTAACCAAATTCCAAAAGGAAATTTTGAAAACAAATGTGGAGTCTGAGAAATAAAAATAGTGGACCTCTGTATCTACTAGTCTGCCATACAAATGGATAAACCTATGGAATGATGAGAAAGGGAAGTTTGAAGAGGCTATCTGATGTGTCACTCATTTCTCTACTCACAGATGATGGAAAACGAAGCCTTGAGAAGAAAACTATGTCTGCTTTTCCTCTTTGTATGAAGATACTAGAGTCAACTTTATTTGAACTATTTTCTCAACTTCATACTCCATTCTATTGCAGTGTGTACTCATCAAAGAGAAATGACAGATCCTCCTTCATCAACATGTTTTCCTTAGGAATGGTGCCAGGACATAGGGCATAAGTGAGAGGACAGTCCTCTTGGTTATGAGGTAACTAAAGATAGCCACCTTTGAAAGCCATCAGAGGTGAGTGTGAAGTTTGAAATCAGTTCTCCTCTTTGCCAATGTCAATCTTCTATTTCTAAAATAAACATTTTAGGAGACAAGAAATCATGAGAGAGTTTGATCTTCATTCAATCTAGATGATTGAAAGATTCTAGTGAAGGACAGCAATAATCAAAGGCTAAATGAGAAATACACAGCAGAAGATAAGCATGGTTTATGGACAAGGATAAAAAGACGAATGTCCATCTAACATTTATTATAGCAAAACCTCAAAAATGTACACATAGATGTTTCATGGAGCCCTGGATGATTCAATATCTATATTTTCTAGAAGGCCATCTTCTTGAACATCTGTATTAGAAAAGGTCCTGAGAATTCTGTAATAATATCTCAAACCACCTGAACTTTGTAAGGTGAACTTCTGAAATAGCTTTACTTTTCTCACATCATTAGTTTTCAAACAGGCTCTTTTGAGTTTCTCTTTCTTGAACCTGGCAGAACCAGAATATCTTCTTACTCACTTTTATTCAATAATAGTCTCATCGTGAGGTAAGAGTCAGACAAGTCTGATATAAATCGAAACATTATTTTCATATTCAATTTAAAGTCAGATCATTTTAGGCTTAGCTTGGGCTAAGAAACCTAAAGTGGAGAATGGCAGCATGGTCAGATTCTTTACTATTAATTGAACTCTTCTGTCCCTCTCCTTTACTTACCTATTGTCTCCAACTCAACCAGTATAGAAGTAAAAGAAGTAAAGAAATATCAATTTCTTAGTTGACTGATGTGTCATGTGCTAAAATGTTCTTTTGGTGTGTTAAATGGTGAAATACTCTTTCTTATCTCTTGGAGTGCTTTTGTGGGGTCATCAGTGACCACCATCTGGTGTCCTCCTGGAGGTCTTTCCACTTTGCTGTGTTCTGTGGTTGATCTGCCTCTCAATCAGCTGCTAACTACCTCTGCCTTAGCTCCAATTGCTTGCAGGACATCTCTACAGGCTCTTTCTGTTGTGGTCATCCAGCTCTGGGGTGGAAAACCTGTAGCCAGGATTGTTCCCAGATGTTTTAAGTTTGGCTTTTTGAGAGGTTCTCACTGCCTACCAGAAATTGCTATACTTGTGCCATGAGTAGAAGTGAATTGCACTCTTCTCTCCTTGCTTTGCCATATCAGGCAATTCTATCCAAACTTTTGCCAATAAAGCTTGCCAGGTCAGAGTAAAGCACTAGCTTCTGCATTGTCTGAACCCCAGAACTACTGATACAGTCCTCCTCCCCAAATTTGATCTGAAGTAGATGAGTTGTCCAATACTCACTGACTTCTCTCCAAAGAAATTCTTACTATCATGTGAATCCTCAGCCTTCTCTTTAATGATCTGGTGGTGGGTGATATGTTAAAGGTGTCTTTCTCAGCTTTACCATCTTTTCATGTGTTCTATATGGCTATAAGCTGAATATTTATATTCTCTTAAATTCATATGCTGAAGTTTTGTTTTTTATCATTTTGTTAGACAAAATGTCAATTGAAATTAATGCTAATATCTAGTCAAGATTATGGTATTATCAAATGGAGATTTGATGTGGTGATTAGGGAAAGAGGTGGAACCCTCAGGAATGAGATTAGTGCCCATATAAAATAGCCAAGTTCCATCATTTGAGGACAGAACAAGAAGTCATTTTATATCAGTCTGAAATGAGGCCCTCACCAGACACCAAGTCTACCAGTGACTTGATATTGTACTTGCAGGCCTCCAGAGCCATGAAAAATACATGGACACCCAGTTTATGGTTTTTTGTTATATAGCAGCATGGATGAGCTAATACAATATGGATGGTCCAGCACCAATAGGAAAACTTTAAGGCCTCTGCCAAAGCAGATAATTGGCTTAGTTTCAACTTTACGTTATGTAATACATAGGTAAGACATTTTGCATTGTGACACAGTAAGTGATAACTATTTGGAATTAGAATTATCTCTTTGAAAGGGATACCAATCTTAATTTTAAAATAATTTTCCCATGTATTTAGTTCAATCTCACATTCCATATTCCTCTCTTCTTCCTTCCCTACACACCCATACTCACTCTAAACTTATTATCCATGGATAATAATGCAACACAGGAACGCGTATCTCAACAAGGTTCACTTGATTTCAAACAGAAATGGCAGGCAGGAATTGGGGAGAAGCTAATAAATAGATTCAGAAGTACCTTGAGGCATTTAAGGCCTGAGGTATAAAAACTATGTATTAAAAAACAATAGCACAAATAAGAGAAAAGTCAAAGGTAAAAGTCACTCATTTCATCTGCTTCAGTCTTCTCAGTCTCTTGGGTTATCTTTATCTGAAGTTACGTCTCATTGTTTTAGATAGCTACTTGCTCATTCTGCAACATGTACATGTCTCAGATGTGCTTGTTCATGGCTTCTGGCAATTCTGTCGGAAGAGGATTTCCTAGCAGCATCTCTAGCGTATGTGAGCTAAAAATCCAATAATGTATTATAACTCCTTTTATAAAATACTGATAAGATGCAGACAGCAGGTATAACTTAGAGTGGTTATAGGTCCTGTTATCACTAGTATATTCAATTAAATTATGACAGATCTCATTCTTTGATATTATACCATGATTGACACGGCTTTAAGGCCAAACATTTTCATGGAGTCCTGAAATATGCTAAAGAAAGGGAAAAAAATTAGTAAGGATGCCTACAGTGAGACAAAGTTCTATCTGATACAGTAAAAACATGGCAAACAATAGATCATAATTCAATCATTAGCAAACTAAAAATTTGTTTCCCAGTTAGCCTTCTATTATTACAACTATTTGCTTTCAGTCAAATATTCTTTCCTGACTGTATATAAAAATATATTTTTTGAGTTTTGCTCATGTAAAATGCAACTTCAGTAACACTGTGAAATCTGCATATACATTAATTATCTTGATAGGTATAGTCAAGGCAGAAATCTGCAGTTTAACATGTGGACTTTTAACCTTCATTAAGGAGAAATAATTTTTGGCTTGAAACTTTTCTCTTCTTCTATTGACATTAACTACTTTTTGGCATGTGTAGCCATGTGCTGATCTGTCAGTCAATCCATTCGTAGCATTTTCGTGTCCGAGTGTTGGCTGACCCAAAAAGTTGACAATAGTAGTATATCCTGATGATGATGTTGTTTGAGATCTTGGTGATTTTTATATCTCATTAAGGGACAAGACCTCATCTTTACCTGAATGTCCTGCAGTCACCTCAAATTTAAAAACTTTTTTTTTTTTTAAGCACCACTATTGACAAGGCACGGTGTCTCATGCCTGTAATCCCAGCACTTTGGGAGGCTGAGGCAGGCGGATCACGAGGTCAGGAGATGGAGACCATCCTGGTTAACACAGTGAAACCCCATCTCTACTAAAAATACAAAAAATTAGACGGGCGTGGTGGTGGATGCTTGTAGTCCCAGCTACTCAGGAGGCTGAGGCAGGAGAAAGGCGTGAACCCGGGAGGTGGAGCTTGCAGTGAGGGCCAAGATGGCACCACTACACTCCAGCCTGGGCGACAAAGTGAGACACAGAAAAAAAAAAAAAAAAGGGCACCATCATTTCCTCTATAATCTATTATTCCTTCAACTGATGTTTCCTTAGTAAATTTGTACCTCTCAAACAAATAAACGCTAAGCCATTCTTATATGATACAAAATTTTCAATCTTGTTAACAAGCTACATTTGTTTTCAAAAATAAAATTTCTCCAAGAAAGCTAATGATGTCAGCTATGTTGCAATGAATAAGAACACCTGGAATGATTTGACGAAAACCATACTCGTGTGTCATGAGTTTGCTGTGTACTTTGAGTTTCACTTCAGTATTATTGCCATGTTTTATTTAATGAATCCATATTTGTAAAACTGTATGGAAAAATAGCTGATACCTAAAAAGAGCTAGGTGAATGTTAAGTTAGTAAAAAATAAAGCCTCAAACATGAAAGGCTGAAAGGGAGGAGAAAGATGTCTACAAATATTGATATAAAAGAACATTATGTTAAGACTACCTTTTTATTTTCTTACAGGTACTCTGTTTAGAAAGATGACACAGTCTTTAAAAAAGTCCAGGCATAGGTGTAGAGTGTTTAGTCTATAAGAAAGGCAAAAGAACAAAGAGCTGCCCTCTGGGAAAAATTTTTTTTTTAAATGTTACAAAGTTTATGTTTCACAATTGATATATACACCAGTAGACATTATATATATGTTTGGATATGGTCTTTTTATCTAGCAGAATACATAAGCAATGATTAATGACTAAATTGTAGCAAAATGCATGGCAAGTAAGATGGATTAAAATTCATGAATTTTCTCTTGTTTAATGACAAATAATCTTTACTTAAAGATAAAGATGTTTATACTTTTTGGTTAATGAAGTTGTCTCAATCATAGAGGTAGTTTGATTGAATATTAGTATACTACTTTTAAAAATAGGAGATCTCAGGCATAAGGACCTACTTTAATGAAAAAATAATTAGGTTTAAGAATGCAAGTGCAAATGGAAGCAAATTCACAATATTATTTTAATATTAAAAATTGTTTAGCTGCCTACCAGTTGCCTGCACTCATTCTAGGACTCACGATACATTGCATATATAATACAACTCTAGTCCCATCTTATGAACTTTAAAGTCTTTTGTAATCTGGCCTCTGTCTGCCTCTTTGACTTTGGGTCTTGACACTCTCCCACTTATTGACCTTGCCTCAGCCTCACTTGACTTCCTTCAGTTCTTTGAACGTTTAGAGCATCTTTTCACCTTAGGCCATTGCATTGCCCATCTTGCTAACTAACGTGCTCATTTGCCTACTGTCTTAAAATATCTTTCTCTATCCTATATATACAGCCACCTTCCCAACCATGAAGACCTTTTTTGTCATATAATCCTATTTAGTATTCTTCATAGTATCTATTCCTATCTGAAAATATTTTTATTAAAATAAGCATAGAAATTAATATTCATGAGAGCAAAACCTTGTCTAGCTTTTTACACCACTGTATCTCTGGACCCTAGTATTGTACCTGGCTCCAAGAGAGTATCTAATTAATATTCTTAAGTAAATTGAAAAGAAATAGACCCATTTCTTGTATTTAAAAAATATGAAAATTATTTTGCCCCTCCTAAATATTTTCTGTTGACCATGCACAGACCCTAAAACTACCAAATAAATAAAATCCAGATTAATCTCAATTAGATAAAATCTATGATCATTTTATAAGGGCAAGCAATGTGGAAAATTTTGCAAACTGATTTTCCTGGGAAAGTTGTTTTTTCTTCCCCTTAATCTATAAATTCATTGCCTTTATATCCATGTAGGAATCCATGTGTGTCTCTCTCCAAAGCACAAGAGAGAAAATATTTCCTCTTGGGATTCTCTATTTTCTGCTTATACCAATCTTAACTTGGTGAGATCAGGAAGCTGTCTTTCCTTCCCAGGCCATATTTTTAGAAGACTTCAGGCTAAAATGATAAAAAAATAATAATAATAAAACAAAAAATGATAAAATATATTATTTCTATGAGAAGATTTTTCAGGGAGCTTGTACAGTTTGTTTTATACCCCTTGTTCTTTATTTTCTATGGATAATGAGACTGTGGAGTCTTCACCTCTCGACATATGAATACTTGGGAATATTATATTACTCTTGGGAGCTGGATAATTCTCCATGGTTCATCTTTATTTATCTCAATATCTCTAGATATATTCTTCATAGTCATTCCTCGTTTTCAAAATTCAACACACAAACTTGTCCTCCAGGGCTCCTGAGATTTTTCAGAAAGAAAGTATCTTCCCTTGTTGGGTAGATATCAGTGGTTTTTATTTCCTTGAAGGAAATCCAATACATGTAAAACAAAATATATCGCTCCTTTAGCATTATAGAAAACTTAAAATGCTGTAGAGCATATAAATATTAATAATTACAACATAATCACTGTCTTGATAATAGGGTGGTTTTCAAATGTGTTTCTATATTACATCCTTCTATATGGAAATGTGTGAAGAATTACTACTCCTATAGGTTGATATATGTATTCAGTGTATATGTATTTAATATACATTTTTAGTGCAAATATGGACACACATTATTTACATTTGAAAGGAACTGAGAAAGATAGAAATCTGAGTATTTTACAGAATTTATGCAAATAAAAGAGATGACTGCTGGAAGCCAAATTAGCATCTGACTTTTAAGAAGAAGCCCTCTTAAAGACGGTTTGGGGACAATCTAGAGAGTCCATATTAATTATTGCTGCTGGCAAAAGTCTAAATATAAATTATAGTCTGTTGATGTGTACATTAAGTATTTATGGACACATGATCTATCCCTAAGACATGATACGTAACAGGAAAATAGAGCATTGAATCTCATCTGTAAGAAATTTGGATAATATTTTTATCCCTAGTATTCATAGTAGCAAATTCACTTACTTACCTTTCAATAAAATCTACCAAACAAACAGAAAGATTGAAAAAGAGAAACAAGAGCACTGCATAATGGTAAAGAAGTCAATTCAACAAGATCTAACCATTTTAAATGTGTATGCACTCAACACAGGAACACCCAGATTCACAAAGCAAGTTCTTAGGGATCTATGAAGAGACTTAGATAAGCGCACAATAATATCAAGAGTCTTCAACACCCAAATGAAATTATTAGACAGATCATGGAGGCAAAAAATTAACAAATATATTCAGGACCTGAACTCAATAGTTGACCAAATGGACATAATAAACATCTATAGAACTCTCCACCTTGAAACTGACCACAGAATGAGACATAAAATACTACTCAGCAAATTCAAAAGACTGGAAGTCATACCAACCACATTCTCAAAACACAGCATTATTAAAATAGAAATATATACTAAGAAAGTTTCTCAGGACCATACAATTACATGAAAATGAACAACCTGCTTCTCAATGACATCTAGGCAAATAAATAAATTAAGGCAGAAATCAATAAGTTCTTTGAAACTAATGAGAACAAAGATACAACATACCAGAATCTCTAGGACATAGCTAAAGCAGTGTTAAGAGGAATGTTGATAGCAGTAAATGCCCATATCAAAAAGATAGAAATACCCCAAATTAACAGCCTAGCATCACACATGGAGTAACCAAAAAAACAAGAGCAAACTGACCCCAAAGTTAGCAGGAAAAAAGAAATAACCAAAATCAGAGGAGAATTGAAAAAAAAATATGGAGAAAATGTAAAAAATTTTAACAAATCCAAAATTTGATATTTTGAAAAAAAAAAAAAAAGACATAACATTAGCTAGATTAATGCAGAAAAAAGAAAGAGGATCCAAATAAACACAATCACAAATGACAAAGGAAACATTATTACCAACCCCACAGAAACAAAAGAGACCCTCAGAAAGTACTATGAATACCTCTGATCACACAAATTTAAAAAAAAAAAAAATAGAAAAAATGGATAAATTCTTGGAAACATATAACCTCCCAAGATTTAGCCACGAAGAAATTGAATCCGTGAACAGACCAATAACAAGCTCCTGATCTGAATCAATAATAAAAAGCCTACCAACTAGAAAAAGCCCAGTACCTGATGGATTCACAGCCAAACTCTACCGGAAGTAGAAAAATACTGAACGTCATTAATCATTAGATAAATGTAAATCACAACCCCAATGATACCATCTTACACCAGTCAGAATGGCTATTATTAAAAAGTCAAAAAATAACAGATTCTGGTGAGGTTGCAGAGAAAAAGGTATGCTTATACACTGTTCATGAGAATGCAAATTGGTTCAGCCATTGTGGAAAGCCATTTGGTGATTTCTCAAAGAACTCAAAGCAGAATTACCATTTGACCCAGCAATCCCATTATTGGGTATATATATCCAGAGGAATATAAAGCATTCCACCACGAAGACACATGCTTGTTTATGTTCTCTCACAACGTTGCACAAAGTATCAAAGACATGTAATCAACCTAAAAACCTATTTATAATAGAAATAGAGAAAGTGTGGTTTATATATACCATGGAATACTACACAGCCATAAAAAGAACAGAATCACGTCCTTTGCAGCAAAATGAATGGAGCTAGAGGCCATTATCCTGAGCACACTAAGACAGTAACAGCAAACCAAATACCACATGTTCTCACTTAAAAATGTGGGTTAAACATTAAGCACCTATGGACACAAAGACGGGAATAACAGACATGAGGTCCTACTTGAGGGTGGAGAGGAGAAAGGGGAGAATTGAAAAACTACCTAGCACGTACTATGTTTATTACTTGAGTGATGAAATAATCTGTACATCAAGCCCCTCCCCTTAATGGCATGCAGTTTACCTATATAGCAAACCTGCACATGCACAGCTGAACTTAAAATAAAAGTTAAAAAAAGATAAATGAAATGATACCTATGAAAAATTTGAAATAAATCACTACTTAAAATTTAAAAAATTTGAAAAACCAAACCAACATCTCTCTCTCTCTCTCTCTGTGTGTGTGTGTGTGTGTGTGTGTGTGTGTGTGTGTGTATCCTGAAACTAATAAGCAATTATAGCAGAGTTGCAGGATACAAAGTTAATACACAAAAGCCAACTGCTTTTCTATATACTAACAATGAATAAGTAGAATAAGAATTTTAAAACATCTTATCACTTAACAGTAGCATCCTCCAAAATAAAATACTTATGTATATAAACCTGACTAAATCTTCACAAGATCTATTTTCAGAAAGCTACAAAATTCTGATGAATAATATCAAAGAACAACTAAATTAATGGAGATATGTTCCATGTTCATGATAGAAAGACTCAATATTGTGAAGATGTCAGTTATTCCCTGCTTGACCTATGCAATCTCAATCAAAATCTCAGCAAGTTATTTTGTGGATACTGACAAGCTGATTCTAAAGTTTATATTGAGAGGCAAAAGACTCAGCCAACACGTATTAAAAGAAAATAACAGAGGCGGAGGACTGATACTATTCAACTTAAAGATTTATTATAAATTCACAGGAATCAAGATGGTGTGGTATTGGTGAAAGTATAGGAAAATGAATCAATGGAACAGAACAATGAGCCTAGAGGTAGACCATATAGTCAACTGGCATTTGACAAGGAAGCAAAGGCAATACAGTGAAGTATTTTTTTTTTTTTAAATAGTGCTAGGACCATAACATAGATAATGTAGAAATGACAAAGAAGAAAATCTCTGTGACCTTCAATTTGACAATGACATTTTACAAGTAAGAACAAAGGCACGATCCATGAAAAATATTTACTAAACTGGAGTTCAATAAAATTAAAGTTTGGCAGAAAAAAAAAAGTCAAGGGAATGAGAAGACAAGCCATACTGGGAGAAGGTATTTGCAAAAGACATAGCTAGTAAGCACATGAAAAGATCTTTAACCTCATATGTCATTAGAGAATTGCCAATTAAAATAATAATGAGATACTATACACCAGTTAAAATGGCCAGAATCTAAACCACTGGTGACACCACACACTGTCAAAGATGTGGAGCAACAGAAATTCATTCATTGCTGCTGGTATTACAAAATGGAGCAGCTACTTTGGATGACAGTTTGACGGTATCATATAAAACTAAACATTCTTATCACATGATCCAGTAATTGTGCTTCTTGGTATTTACTCAAAGGACTTAAAATTTTGTCCATACAAAACTTGCATATGGATGTTTATAATATCTTTATTCATAATCGCCAAAACTTGGAAGCAACAGAGATGCCTTTCAATAGGGGTGGATAAACTGTAGTACATCTAGACAATGGAATATTATTCAGCACTAAAAAGAAATGAGCTATGAAGCCATGAAAAGACAAGGAGGAAACTTAAATGTGTATTACTAAGTATAATAAAAGAAACCAATCTGTAAAAACTACATACTATAAGATTCCAACTCTATGACATTCTGGAAAAGACAAAACTATGGAGACAGTTTAAGTAAAGAACAGTGGAGGGGAGAGAGAGAGAGAGAGAGAGAGAGAGAGATGAATAGACGTAGCACAGAGTGTTTTTAGGGCAATGAAACTATTCTGTAGGAAACTAAGGTAGTAGATACATGTCATCGTACATTTGTCAAATCCATAGAATGTACAACACCAAGAGTGAACCCAAAGATAAAACTCTAGACTTTGGGTTATAATGATGAATCAATATAACAATAATGTTATGTTTATGGACAATGATGTTCTTTGAATTGTAACAAATGTATCATTCTTGTGGGAGATATTGATAGTCAGGGAGTTGTACCTGTATAGAGAGGGGAGTATATGGGAACTCTGTACTTTCCACTCAGTTTTGCTGTGAACCTAAAATTGCTCTAAAAATAAAGTTTTAATTGTAATTAAATTAATAATTTTTAAATTGTAAGCTTCTATGAGTTACATTTTGTAACTGTCTATGTGCTAAACCACACTCACAATTTTATTTGTGAAATACCTATCTCTAGACTGCTAATTTTGTTGTAATCAAAGTTCTCTGAGACCATACTTCTAAGATCCCAGAAATCCACTTTGTCCAACTCAGCATGACTGTTAGGCATGGCCATAATCTTTCAGAGTTTTATAGTCACCCTCTTGCTTTGATTGTCACCCTGAGAACATGTCTTACTTTCAGTATGTCTGTGGGCTTGGTAGTCTAGCTGACAGTTTTATTTTACAAGCTAACAAGTATGTTCCCTCTACTCCCCTCTAGTTTGGCTTGCAAACTGGCCCTTTTTCTCCTCTTTCTTTCTTTCTTTCTTTCTTTCTTTCTTTCTTTCTTTCTTTCTTTCTTTCTTTCTTTCTTTCTTTCTCTTTCTTTCTTTCTTTCTTTCTTTCTTTCTTTCTTTCTTTCTTTCTTTCTTTCTTTCTTTTCTTTCTTTCTTCTTTCTTTCTTTCTCTTTCTTCCTTCCTTCCTTCCTTTCTTCCTTCCTTGCTTTCTTCCTTGCTTTCTTTTCTTTTCTTTCTTTCTTTCTTTCTTTGAGATGGAGCCTTTCCGTGTGGCCCAGGCTGGAGTTCAGGGGC